>NC_063049.1:14533423-14577868 GCF_018812025.1 Megalobrama amblycephala
GTGACTGTTCTTGAATGGCCCAGCCAGAGCCCTGACTTAAACCCAATTGAGCATCTCTGGAGAGACCTAAAAATGGCTGTCCACCAACGTTTACCATCCAACCTGACAGAACTGGAGATGATCTGCAATGAGGAATGGCAGAGGATCCCCAAATCCAGGTGTGAAAAACTTGTTGCATCTTTCCCAAAAAGACTCATGGCTGTATTAGATCAAAAGGGTGCTTCTACTAAATACTGAGCAAAGGGTCTGAATACTTAAGACCATGTGATATTTCAGTTTTTCTTTTTTAATAAATCTGCAAAAATGTCAAAAATTCTGTGTTTTTCTGTCAATATGGGGTGCTGTGTGTACATTAATGAGGAAATGATTTTAGCAAATGGCTGCAATATAACAAAGAGTGAAAAATTTAAGGGGGTCTGAATACTTTCCGTACCCACTGTATGTATGTATATATATATATATATATATATATATATATATATATATATATATATATATATATACACACACATACATATATACATATATATATATATATACATACAGTGGTACGGAAAGTATTCAGACCCCCTTAAATTTTTCACTCTATATATATATATATATATATATGTAAATATAAATTATATTTACATATATATATATAATTTATTCAAGTGAAGACAAAGCTGAATTTTCAGCAGCTATTAATCCAGTCTTCAGTGTTATTGTAATATATAAATTATAAATAAATTGTAATATACGCAAGGAATAACTGACGACGGGCCATTGAATTGGTGGTAATGCAGCCACGACGTGAAGCATTCTTTTCTAAGAATTCAACAGCCCGGAGTTAATTATTCCGCTTATAGAGAGCTTATAGAGAGGGAGATAGAGAATAAGCAGCATATGTGAATTAGCCTACCTGAGTCTGTTCGCTATCTGTGCTAATAGCGAAACTATAAGTTTATGTACCTCAAGAACCTCATAGTTCTGAGTCATGTATCTTTTAAGTTGCTAAACTATTTTACTGACTAATTCATCAGAGCAGCGCTGACAAAACATTTCTGTGCAAGTCTGTGTCCGTACTATACAGTACGTGTGTACATTTGAAAGAGAGAGAGCGCAAGAGTATGCGCTTTCAGGACAAACTAATAAAACGTATAATTTGCTGTTTTCATCCTACTGTCTGAATTTATTTCTCAATTTGATGCATCCTCTTGTCAGTTTAATTAATGTGTTCTTGCTGTATAAAAGTGTGTACGCACACACACACAGAGAGCAAGGGTGCATTAATTATTATATTATAATATTATTTGTATGTACATAATATAATATAAAAATTGTTTTAAGTCAATAAAAGAAGTTCTGTTTCCAGCAGCAAT
This sequence comes from Megalobrama amblycephala, assembly GCF_018812025.1. NCBI lineage: Eukaryota > Metazoa > Chordata > Actinopteri > Cypriniformes > Xenocyprididae > Megalobrama > Megalobrama amblycephala. The sequence continues at coordinate 14,534,785 of NC_063049.1, forward strand.
TAAAAAAAATAAATAAAAGATGTTTCATGTTCTTAAATAAATATGCTGCCCCTGAACCCATTTAACTCACATTACTTTTATCCTGTGGGACATGATATATACACAGCAGCCAAGTCAGCTGTAACATAAAGCAAACATATTGGTCAGGGTTATGAGAGTATAGCTGCAATGAGAGTATATCTGCAATGCATTTCATACTATATCTGTCTGGTTACAATGCAGAGAACAGCCATTACTTGTGTTTGTGTTTTATATACATACATAGTCAAACCAAAAAATATTCAGACATTTTTTTTTTTTTTTTTTTAATACATTTTTACTAGTGGGTGCAGGACACTATATTTAATTTATGTAAGTGAGGATAGCAAAATAAAGTAAACTGTGACATATTATACCCCAAAATTCTTCGTACAGTGGACTACCAGTAAAACTGATAAAAATTTGGAACCAAAAATGATTCATACACTTTGACCTGACCATGTTTTAAGTGTTATCTGACATAATTAAGATTAAATTTTTCCTGACACAGTTTAACTCTGAGATCTTGTCATATTTTATTACTGTTTTTTTATTTAAACTATAATGAATAAACTATATTAATGAATGAAATGTTCAAGGTATATGAATAAATTTTGGTTTGACTGTATACAGTATATACATACACACACACACACACACACACACACACACACACACACACACACACAAGTAATGGCAGCTCACTGCATTGTAATCGTAATCAGACACATCATGATATGCATTGCAGCTATACTCTCAAAATCAAATAACCCTGACCATTATGTTTGCTTTATGATATTGTTCCAGGCAATATGCATGTTGTTGTCAGCTGACTTCGCAAAAGGCCTTTCATCAATATTGAAACAAAGGAGGTGCCAACAAAGATTAAAACCTCTGCAAGGTATAAATATAGCTTTGTTTAATAATTCAGCAAATGAATAATTAAATTGAACCAAATATGATGAAAACCAAGGTTGCATATTAAAAAACAACAGTCGAGTATACAAACAGATACTATTCTGAGGTGTGTTATGAAACATTTTTTCCTTTGTCGTTGTTCAGTTATTATTTAAATGTTTACACTACAGTCACAAAGGAGAAGACTTACACACTATATGACAAATGTTTTACCTAGTATCCCAGAACTGCAAGAAATGCAATGAATTTGGAAACAAATATTGGTTTTCTAACATCAATAATAACCAGCTCACCAGTGAATGAATTGGTTACCATGGCAATTGGCATCTTTGTTGAGCTAATCCATGCCCTCTGCTGCAAAGCTTTGGTTTGTGTATTCAAAGCATTTACTATAAATAGCCATTAACACATCCAGGAGGGTTATATTTTTGGAAAATTTGAAAATATTTTTTTCATTTGAGGAGAAACGTCACCTTTTCGGATGCTTTTCAGATGCGTAGTTTATGCGTAATGTTTTTCTTATTTTTCATTCAGAGAACCAGACAAGTATTCTGATAAATTTGAGTACAGCTGTACAGTAATGACCTGGTTGTGCGTGTAGCGTACTGCCATACATGAAGCCAAAGTAGGTTGATAAGCAGGAAAAATGGCCCTTAGATCACCATCTCATCCGGGTGCTTGGTTAACCACAAATCTCTTTATAAGACTCAAGTGCTTTGTCTTTATCCATGCTACTCCACTTCGCAGTCCTGATAACGATTCCCACAGGGTGATCTCAAGGACGTCAGCCTTACTGTAAAAGCTCAACTTCATATAAAAGTTATAAGAATTGTAATACTGTCAACATTACATGCAGAGCCACCACTCAGAAAAAGTGATACTACTTTGATACTTCATGTAGAGATAACTGTTTGTTGTTCATATAAACATCTCATTACAGCCTCAGTGGCAATTGTAAAAGTTTGTTTATTGAATTCCTAATGTCCAGGTGTACATTGATACAGCATGCTGAGTTAGCACTGTTGTTGCAAATGCCCAGCATTTGCTGATTGTATCAGGGGGAGCATTGATAGTTTTGATGTTTACTAGGCTATAAACATGCGATGAGAACTGCACATGTACTGCAGTCCGGGCTTTTCTTTTTTTATTTTTTTTAATGTCAAAAGTCATGAAATGTTTGACAGGTTGCTTCAAAGCTTATGCCCAAAGCTTGCTAACAGCAAGCCTGAGGCCACATTGGCACACAAAAAAAGATTCACTTCATTAGACAAGTACACATGGATTCCAAAGTGTTTCTAAACTTTTGATACATTTTTGGCAAGTAATTGCTAAACAAGTTCATAAAAGCTACATGTAACATTCTCAATAATCAGTAAGATAAAATAAGTAAAATAATAAAGGCATCCAAAAGGTCAACATCTAAAAAGACCAGGGGTCTCATTTATAAAACTGTGCGTAGGATCCCTACTAAAAGTGTACGTACGCGCAAAAGCTAAATTCTGCGTACGCACAAAAAAATTCAGATTTATAAAACCATGCGTACGCCAGAATCTGCGCACAAATCCCTTTATAAACCCCAGTCAGCGGAAGATTGTGCGTACGTGCATCTCCACCCTGTCTCCTCCCCGAAATCACCATATATGGAGCTTATGACGCCTAGTTTTACTATGCATAACCTCATCTGCATATCATTTCCATACACATTCCCATCCACGTGACACCATAGTTAACACCGTCAAAGGTACAAGACATTGGAAAATATTAGATATGGATTATAAATGCCATTTGTGCCACACATTATATTGATAAAGATCATCCAATATCCTCTTTATGTTTTAGAATAAATATATCAAAATATCGATAAAAACAAAATTATATAAAATACTTAAGATAAAGGTTTTAGAATAGAGCTGATTCATTCATTTCCACTGGCCAAATAGTATTTTAATAGTTTTAAACAATTCAAATCAAATTTATACAGTTTTGCTGATAAGGTGAACACATCTTTTAGGAAGTTTATAGGCTATTTTTAGTGGAAACAGATCGGCCTACTTATTTATTGCAGTCGTCTGTCTCGGCGCGTCACTGACAAAGTATTTTAAAAAGAAAACATGCTAATCTTACTGTTTTCCTCATATTATATCCTTCAAATGGTAATTGTTTGAAGATCCCTCACACGACATCAATACCTTATTATTGGACCTATTCAAACTAGACAACGGACCGTTCGACCAGCAGTGTCTTCCATAATGTCCAAGTTAAGTGTGCATTGATCATCGTTCTCGCTAAAATATTTTGTCATACCATCTGCAGTTTAGTTTAAAGAGGAATTATTGTTCTCCCAGCGCTCCTCGCTGTCATTAAAACAGCGTGTCACAGGAAAAGTGATCGAAAGTAGCACATCTACTATCTGAATTCATATCACTTTTGTTTAACTTCTGCTTAATGTAATTTCAGTGCTTATCGGCAATAGTGAAGTGTAATATTAATGTAAATGTTTATCAAATGAAAACGTGTTTCCACGCGAGTTTAAATAATTATTTTATTTATTTAAACTGTTATTGTGGACATGAACTATATTTATGATTATGACTCAGAATGAGGATTTAAAGTGGTTTTCCTTCATCTGCCGTCAGTCCCTCAGCTCACCATCAGTGTCGCCAAACTGCTCTGTCTCCAAAATGTTCGTACGCACGGCTCAAAGTTTGCTTAAAGGTGCGCACACTCTCCCGTCAAGTTTATTTTATAGATCACAACCTTTGCGTGGGAACTGGCGTACGCACGTTTCCAGCCCCGTTTTGTGCGTACGCACGCTTTATAAATGAGACCCCAGGTGAGTGTAGAGTATTAGGAAAAAGATTTTCCGTGTGTTATGGGGTAAACTGAATCATTGGGGAATTTGTTTATTGGAATATATATTTCAAATAAAAATATCAACATAAAAAAATACTAATGCACAATGGCATTCCAAGGTTGTACACATTTTCAGAAATTTATAATAGTATTTATAATACATTTCCTGAATTTGCAGAAAAATACTGACACAACTTTCCCCAAAGCTTCTATCTCCCCTTCTATGAGCACAGGAACAAAAAGCACTAAGCAACAATAATCTTGATTTTGCATAAATAGTCTTTGTTGTGGAATTATCCACACTGTAAAACTTTACTGTAAATTTACAGGTAATTTCTAACAGTATTATACTGTATTTTCATAAAACAGTAACATGCTGTATATTTCAGCCCGTTTCACTCGTAATACAGTATCAATACTGTAGAGGCATTGCATTATGGGATTGAAAGATGTTATTTTCCTCCTGATTAATCAAAACGTTTGTGCCTGTTTTGAGAAGACGGATAAACGATTGTTCGGCTGAGAACACGGTAAGTCAGTCTTTTCTGGAGCTTTTCGTTCACGTTTCTACTTTGTCATGAATAGTTTGATCTTGAAATGATAAACTTTTGTTTCATGAGCAAACGGTTAACGTTAATCTGTTCTCAGCGCTTCACGCAGTAACACTGATGTTTCATGTTATAGACAAACCTTAGCATATGTGTGGCGAGCAGGGCGGGCGAGAGCCGTGAGGGAACGGCGCGAGGCCGGTGACGCGATTGAGAATGAGCATCACCTGTGAGGCGCGCCGGCCTCGAGTCTCTCAGGGAGGAGCTCCGGAGGCATAAAATGGAGGAGCGACGACAGTGAAGGACGAGAGAGGACCAGGCCTGGACTTTATGTTATGTTTTATTATGTTTGTGTTATTATGTTATGTTACTTTCATTTGGTATTTGTTTATTTTGGAATTAAAGTTTTGTTGAACGCTTCGCCGGTTCCCGCCTCCTTCTTCCCACATTTACGAACCGTGTTACATTGGTGCCGAAACCCGGGAGGAAGGAGGGACATGCTGTCGGGAGTGAAGACCGCGAGAGGCTGCCTGAGGCGGTGGTACTGGAGCCTTGAGAAAGGTGGGACGGAGACCCGGATGCTGTGCTCCTGGGACGAGGTGGGGTGGCTGCCGTCCTGGAGGGAGCAGAGGAGTGCCGTTGTCTGCTGTGGGCCGGAGCCTGCTACCGTCCGCCATGAAGGGGAGGAGCAGGGGACGGCGGACTCGCTGCCGGCTGCCCTCAACCGGAGGAGCCATCGCCGGCCACCAGGAGGCGGTCAAGGATCGGGCCGTCCACTGAGCGTCCAGTGCCATCGCATGGCACCGCGAGAAAGAGCCTCTCAGCTGGCTGAGGACCGAGCGGCAGTGTGTCTGGGAGCCGGACCAAGAAATTTTTTTTCTCTCTCTTTTTCCTCTCTCCCCTCTCTCGTTCTGTCGCTCCCCTTGCTCCCCTTGCCCCTCCGGTTCCCGCCTCCTTCTTCCCACATTTACGAACCGTGTTACATTGGTGCCGAAACCCGGGAGGAAGGAGGGACATGCTGTCGGGAGTGAAGACCGCGAGAGGCTGCCCGAGGCGGTGGTACTGGAGCCTTGAGAAAGGTGGGACGGAGACCCGGATGCCGTGCTCCTGGGACGAGGTGGGGTGGCTGCCGTCCTGGAGGGAGCAGAGGAGTGCCGTTGTCTGCTGTGGGCCGGAGCCTGCTACCGTCCGCCATGAAGGGAAGGAGCAGGGGACGGCGGACTCGCTGCCGGCTGCCCTCAACCGGAGGAGCCATCGCCGGCCACCAGGAGGCGGTCAAGGATCGGGCCGTCCACTGAGCATCCAGTGCCATCGCATGGCACCGCGAGAAAGAGCCTCTCAGCTGGCTGAGGACCGAGCGGCAGTGTGTCTGGGAGCCGGACCAAGAAATTTTTTTTTCTCTCTCTTTTTCCTCTCTCCCCTCTCTCGTCGCTCCCCTTGCTTCCCTCTCCTTTCTCTCGTCTCGTCTGTCCTTACCCCCAGGTGCTGCGACCGCCGAGACAGGCCCCGGGGGGGGAATAGAGCGCAGTCTCGGGAGTACCCCCCGGCTTGCGAGGGGCGATGGGGGTATGTGACGAGCAGGGCGGGCGAGAGCCGTGAGGCCTGAGGCCTCGAGTCTCTCACGGAGGAGCTCCGAAGGCATAAAAGGAGGAGCGACGACAGTGAAGGACGAGAGAGGACCAGGCCTGGACTTTATGTTATGTTTTATGATGTTTGTGACGTCCGCGAGGGTCTGCCAGCATTACTTTCATTTTGTATTTGTTTATTTTGGAATTAAAGTTTTGTTGAACGTTCGCCGGTTCCCGCCTCATTCTTCCAACATTTACGAACCGTGTTACAATATGTTATTCTTACAACCTGATTTTTAAACTGTTTTGTTTTTTGCATCCTCGTTTCAGGCTGAAACATCTGATGTAGCCCCATTGTGTACGTAAGTGTTGTGTTTATTTTCACGTGTATCAGGTTTATGACAAAGAATTCAGCGAATAAATTATTTTATTTTGGCAATTATTTTAAGCATTACTTTAAGACGCATCTTTTCTGAAGTATAACAGGACACATTACTGAGATCATATGCTTGAGATGTGAGTCCTTGTGTTCACAAAAATGCTATGGTGAATGAATGCACAATATTCACTTCTCTCTCTTTATCTCTCTCTCTCTCTCTCTTTGCTTTTCTGCTTTTAGGCTCTTTGACATATAAACTGAGCATGGCTCAAGAACCAGGAAGGTGGGGAAATGACCTTCTCTGAAATATGGTTTTGTTAACGTAAGTATTGCACCTAATTTCACATGTGATGTAATCAGCTTTATGGCAAAGAATGGACTACTTGCAATGAGACTTGTAACACACTTACGTTTTGAAATAATACAACTTGCCTATTTCCGCTTAGTGATCGATGCTGCAGTGTGTGTGAGACCTGATGAATAAGATCAGAACAAACCTTTATTTATTTTTATTAAATATTTTAATCCCTATTTTTCATTGACAATCATTTCACTGTATGTAATTCACACAAATCTTAGTATTCAAATTCTTAATTTTTAAAGTATATTTGTCAGTCCGCTGTCAGTGTGTTACTGTTTAAGAGGGTTAGTTCACCCAAAAATGAAAATTCTGTCATTAATTACTCACCCTCATGTCGTTCCACACCCGTAAGACCTTCGTTCATCTTCAGAACACAAATTAAGATATTTTTGATGCGAGAGCTTTCTGTCACATGTCACAGAGACAAGTGGATTACTTTAACAATGTGTTTCCTACCATTAAGTTGTGCTGCTGCCTATGGAGGAACAGAAAGCTCTCAGATTTCATCAAAAAATATCTCCATTTGTGATCCAAAGATGAACAAATGTCTTACGGGTGTGGAACAACACGAGGGCAAGTAATTAACAAACACAAATTTAATTTTTGGGTAAACTAACCCTTAAAGATTCATTTAAATATTTAACATTGCTAAATGTCTCGAAGCAGGTACCACTTATTTAACAATTTTAAAAAACTGGGATAAGAGCACCAACACACATAAGCTAAATTCAACAGGTATTAAATATGAGAAAAACAGTAAGAGAAAAACAGTTAATGAGAAGATGAGCACTGGACTGCAGCAGGTTAGTGGTGTATGTAGGTGAGCTGAATGCTTTTACCAGAAACTCCTGAGATGTAGTACGACATACAACGCGGAAGCAGTTGTGCATATAGTCCATTCAATGAATGAGCAATTTCATTGAATACAATTATAAGCATTATTTTTTAGTTGCATCTTTTCTGGAGTGTTAAGTGGACATTTTAACTTACTGCAATCAAATGCTTAGGCTGTTAGTCCTTGTGTTCACAAAAATGCTATGGTGCATATATTCACAATATTTATTACTGTTTTCTCTCTCTCTCCTTTTTTTTCTCTTTCTTTTCTGCTTTTTAAGCACTTTGACATCAACCGTGAACACGGCTCAAGAAACAAGAAGGGAAAGTAACTTCCAAGACTGGCAACACTGTGCAAAAAAGGAGCAGTACTGAAAAAATTGTAGGCCTACTATTTGTTTTTACTCCACATTTGGAAAAATGTTAAAAGTAAATAAGATTGCTGTATTGTTCATTGATAACTGTTGAGTGCATTTAAAATGTTGACCTTTCAACATTGCAATTTTCTGTTTTCCATAAAAAAAAATAAAAAAAATAAAAAAGTTTTAAAACTCAAAGTATGTTGCTTTCCATTTCCTATGCCATAACATAATAACAAAAGTACATTTTTAATTATTTAATGACAAATATAAGTGTGGTATGAAAAGCTGTATAAATGCAGTTAATAGCTGTAGATAAACAGTATAATGCCGTAAAAGTACACAATATTACAGCAGGATACTGTATTTGGTAATTACAGTACTATACTGTAAATGTTGTTTACAGAAGTAGTACTGTAAAAATACAGTAAGTGGCTGGCAACCCAGCTGCCAGTATTTTACTGTAAATTTACAGTGAAAAGTTTTACAGTGCAGTCTGCTTCTGACGATTATACGATTTGAGAGCGTTTCAGGCTGATTTAACAGCTGTAAACTAAGCAATTTGCAATTGCACCAATCAGTTCTTTAGTATTAACCCTAACATTGAAAGTAACACATGCCTCAGCCTTTTTTTTTTTTTTTTAACAACACCCTAAGCAAGCAAATGTTTGTTTGTTTTTTCTACAACTCTGCCCTCACAACAAGAGAAAAATTGCAGTGAGTAGGCAGTAGTTGCAAGGCCTCAACATCCCATTTGTTTTTTACAACAGGGACACACAGGAACACGCAACTAATGCCAAACATTATATTAATTACAGTTAATATAAAAAATCCTCTGAACAAAATTCCCCTGAATCACCCGAGTAAACAGAGCCAATGCTAACTTCATCTCTAAGTAATACAACCTTTGAACACGTTTCAATTAAGCACTAGTATGATATAATACTGGTATAAGAGGGGGGGCAACAGATGATTGATTTGGGGTTGTTTGCAGTAATTTATGAACAGATACAAGGAAGCTCTGACTGGCTACTTATAAGGACGTACGATTGAATGATCGACTCGTTCATAGCAGGAGTCTCTGATATCAAACTGTGGGATTACTGAAGAGTTGATTGGTCCCTCAGAGATTTCCCATTGAGATGAAGTAGTGCTAAGAAACTGCTCGATTCCTTCTCTGTAAACCTACTAACACTGCTAAAGGTTGGGGAATAGCCTCAAGCAAGATGATGAGGCTGTGGGAGTGTGAGGGGGAGGTACAAGCAAGCTTTCCGGCTTATTCATCCTTTCTCTCTATTCCCACCTTCCTCAGTTTTCGCTTCCTTCTCGCGCTAATCTGTGGGTGAGAATTACATCTTGAATTTGCCTAATAACATTTGTGTGTCATTTTCCGAGGTATTCTAAAACAACACAGGAACACAGACACAAAGGCCATTGTTGTGTTTGTTTGACCACAGAAGATATAAAACATACAACAAAGTAAACAACAATGTCTAGATCTAGGCACAGAGAGTAAACCAAGATCATAAGATCTCAGAGTCCAATAGAGAGTATACGGATGGAGAAAATCAGTCAGATACAGAGGGGCCAAATTATGGAGGGCTTTGTAAACAAACAATATATTATGTATTCCGTACGTATAACAGGAAGCCAGTGCATAACGATTAAAATAGTTGTTATGGCCTCAGACTTGCTAGTGTCCACATGAAATGCATTCATAACAGAAACTGAATATTTAGCAGGAAATTTGTTTTTTCTGCATAATATCCTGCACTGATGAGTCGTGCACAATAAGACAGGTATATTTATTATGAAAATTGAGAACGTCCATTTTGATGTCATATTGTTTTTAAGGGGATAAATGTGTACTGTAAATGTTTGGATGTTATAGCATTTTCTGATATTTAAAGGTCCCATGACATGCTACTTTTTGGATGATTTTATATAGGCCTAAGTGGTCCTTAGTACTGTATCTGAAGTCTCTTTCCCGAAATTCAGCCTTGGTGCAGAATTTCAGCCACTATGAGCCAGTCCAACAATGAGCTTTCCTCAGGACGTGCCGTTTCTGTGTCTGTAGCCTTAAATGCTAATGAGGAGGAGAGAGGCGGGGCAAGGTGGAGGGTGGGTGTGGCCTTAACCAGCTTGCGGCCACTGTACCATGCGCTAATGTTGACAGTGGATGTATTGCAATGGCTCATAGACAAGCGTTTCAGTTAAACCCAGAATCTGATCCGGATGGAGAAGCACCAGATGAAGAAGTTGCAACTCAGCGGCTACAGCAGGACGTCTCCGAATGGTTAGTTTAAAACATTGTGTCTGGATACGGTACTTAAGTTGGTTTATGTATGCTGTTACAGTTATTATCATGTAGCTACATTGTTGGCTTTTCATGTTGCTCTGATTTGCTATCGTATATATATTACATAATTATCAGCTATAGACACTAACCAGCGCAACTAAATTAGTCAGACCTCTGCCATTATTACAAATACCTTTTCGGATAGGTGGTGTTGTGGAAAATGTGCTACTATGCCAACATCATTTATTTGTTTACATATTTTATATTTCATAAATCTTAAAGGTTTTTACAGTCTTTCTTATTACAATTACATCAAGCTCTGCAATCTGGAAATGTGGATATCGCGTGCGCCAACTGCAGAACGGTTATCCAAACAACAAAGAAATGTACAACACTTGCGCACACACACACTTGATGCTATCTACCTTTACGTTAGCGACAGTAACTGGGCTGTATTAGCCCACGTTGAGGAAACAGTCGTCGGTGAGTGGCGCAGACATAAAAAACTTTGGGAAGTTGTATCGCCGCTTTACTAGAGAAAATAAAATTAACCTACTGTTTTTTCATAGGCTCGGATGAAGGAACTAAAAAAATACTTCGGTGTTCATTTGTACATCCAAATACTGAGCAACTGCCATGCTTCGCTCGTTTGCAAGCCACAATGTCTCTTGAGGAAAAAAAAAATATTGTGCTCGAATCTCACTGTAGTAGCTCATTTTCTCATGGGCGGGCAAAGCAGAGAAAGGGGAGGTAACCTTTCCCCTTATGACGACATATAGGAAGGATTCCAGCCGTCTGAGCTTTCATTTTCTCAAATGCAAAGCAAAATACCCAGGGCTCAGTTTACACCCATCGCCTTTTCTAGCCACTGGGGGACCATATGCAGGCTAGGGGAACACATACTAATGTTAAAAAAACTCATAAAGTGAACTTTTCATGCCATAGGACCTTTAAGAACAATATTGTGTACTTTTTCTCCGGTAAAGAAAATTAATGGCTTAAGTGAAACACTGTGTTTCACTCCTGAATAAATCAGCTGTTTTAAACAAATCAACTTTTTTGAACAAATGAATTAGCTTTTTTTTAACGTCAGTGTTTTTGAATGAAAAAGCTGAATAAATTATTCAATGAATCACTCATAAACTTTTTTGTTTCTGAATTAATCAGTGTTTTTGAACAAACTGGTTAAATGATTGATTCAATGACTCACTCATAAAGACAGTCACTGCATCTGAAATCTAATACTTCCCTACTATATATACTATATATGAAAAATAGTAGGTGAAAAGTCCCTGGATAACCTACAACTCAGCGATTCTGAAGTGTGCATTCGATGGACACTTTCCCATTAGGCCACGGGAAAGGATTTGTGAATGGCAGTGAAGTAGGCAACTGAAACCTGTCGGTCATATGACACTAAAAACATGGCAGATGTAGTACGTCCGAATTTCATTCACACTACCCATATTCACATTATATTCTACGTTTTCCTAAAACAGCAGGCATGAATACTACTTTCCGGCAAGACTCTGAAGTGTGCATCCAGTTAGAGCTGCACGATTAATCATATCGCAATCGCAATCGCGATGTCAAGCTTGTGCGATTATATGACGCAAAATGCTGCGATTTTATGAAATAAAATAATAATAATAATAAGTTAATAAATAAATTAAATAAATACATGTGTGGACACAACAACCCATTATCTGAGAGCTGTTTGTCCATTTTATACACCGCTAATAAAAAGAAGACCAGTCAGTTTCAGTTTAGGCAGTGGCATGTGTGGCGCGCATGGTCATGTCATAACTTTTTTCCAGTGTGCAGCGGAGAGTTATATGGCGATATTTTGGCTATAAGATTATAAAACCAGATTAGTAGTGGTTGATTCAAGGCCCACGGTTCGGGACGCATGTGATTCGCGGATCAATTGAAAGTTTAACCGCAATAGAGTGAAAGGATATCATTTGAACATGTTTTGTCTTGATAGTTTACACATTAAATAGATATAAAACCATTCCAGCGCTAGAAGATTTAATTCGGTATCGCACGCAGCGCTGTTATCGGTGCGCACATGACGCACATACATACAAGGCTCGCGCGCACAGAGAGAGAGAGAGAGAGAGAGAGAGAGGCGCGTTATAGCTCGCGAACTCACAAATTGATTTCTCTTTCGCGTCCTCAATGCACTTGGATGGTCACATACACGCATTATGTCAGTCAAAATACCCCTCTCAGCAAGTATGCTCGTAAACACATTCGGTTATATCTTAATTGAACGAGGTGAGAATTCGGACGTGTATCTATCTGATGTGTGCGTGCATGTCTTACTCTTAAAGTGACAGCAACCTATAAATACCTGCTGTTGTCTGTCATGTAAATCAAACAACAAAACACAGCTTTAACAAAGATTAATCTATATTGAATTTATACAATGAACAGTGTCATTTTACATTTAATTATTACATTTCTGTGCATGAAAATTAATACTACAGTTAGACCTTATACTTTATTTGTAACTTTATGTTGTATTTATCTATGCTTGTTGTAATTGGTGTACAGTATTTGTTCTTTTTACAGACTGTTCACTTGCCTTTAATAATGTATTATTTAGGCTAGTAGTTTATGCTGTGGTATCAGAATAGTTTAAGTGGGCTAAGTAATAAATGCAAAGTTAAGTTACCCCTATCCAATTTTTTTTTTTTTTGTGCTGATCTGAAAAATGATCTGATCCGTGACGTCATAACCGTGATGTGATCCGAACCGTGAATTTTGTGATCCGTTGAACCACTACAGATTAGTAAAGAAACAAATATCTTAAATGGGATTATAACAAGTTTGCAGTAATACAAAGATGTTATTTAATTTCATTTTAATTTGAAAACGCTGTGCATTTGTTGTTGTTGCTAGTTTGAGTTGAGAAATACACATTTCAGCATTATCAGTAATCTGTGTGTGTATTTTCATTGAGAACCAAGCAAGATGACTCATGATACTATTTGTTTATTATATCGCTATCGCAAATCGCAATCGCAATATTGACCTCAATAATCGCAATATGACATTTTCCCCAAATCGTGCAGCCCTACATCCAGTGGACACTTTAATATCCCAAGAGGGCACAACATGAAAAATAAATATATGTCCGGATTACATTCATACTACACATATTTATACTACTGTATATAGAAAATAGTTTTTATGGGTCACCCTTCTCAGAGGGTATACAATTTTCAGATACATCCAGTCAGTTGTTTTGTACTTGAATTAATCAGTTTTTGAACAAATTGGTTGAATGAATGTTTCAATGATTTACTCAAAGACAGTCACTTGTTTCGTTGCTGAAGCTGAATGAATCATTGTTTTTAACAGTCACTTTTCACCACCCACTGGCATAATGACGTAAATTTCCACCACTAATTCAGACAGTCTGGAACAAACACAGTCAAGAGGAATGATACAAACAGTGATAAGTCCCAGTGGACCAGAGTTAACATCTGTATAAAATAACAATATATTATTTTTTATATAATCATCCAACTGTTATACAACTTTCAGTAAAGCAGAAATTACACACTTCCTCTTTAAGGCATCCAACATGATGGGGAAGTGCTAATAGTTTCCCTGCATTCCAGGTATTCGCTTTGTCCAATGTAAATTCTACAGGGTACTGCATTATCATCAAGTATTGGGCGTAACACAGTACAAGTAATCAGATTACTTTTTTCAAGTAACTAGTAAAGTAACACAATTTTAAACTTACAACAAAATATGAGTTACTTTTTCAAATAATGGAAGTTACTTTATTTTCCCATTAATTGACTGACACCTCTCCTGATTACGTGTAGAGATAAATCAGGAGTAAGGTGTAGAGGAATTGCGTGCACTGTGTAAACATGATGGTTATTGTAGTTCTAGACTAAATGTGGGCATGTGAGCAGAATCAGTATTCCGCAAAATAGAAAAACAATGAAATGCAAACTCAGAAACTTGCAATGATTAAATAGGTTAAATTACACAAATATACTTTCCCCCGGTTTCACAGACAAGGCTTAAGCTAGTCCTGGACTAAAAAAAGCATGTTTGAGCTGTTTTAAAGCTGCAGTCCGTAAGATTTGCCTCTTTGTCGCCATCTCTGTTTGAAACCTGAAATTGCAGTTGTTTCCGGAATTATCATCTTTACGTGGGTTGTGCCTCGGCATGTCTCCTCAGCGCGGATTAATCTAATGTTTGCTGTCAATCACTACACCGGTGTGGATACTGTACTTCGGAATCACAGATTGTAGCCTTGAAGTATGACCAAAATAAGAATTTTCACCAGAAAATGTCATCTGAACAAGTAAGTAACATGTCTGCCACTTTTGTTCTAACCAACTGAGGGAAAAAAAATAAAATAATAAATTGCGCTACCAATCTAACGATCGCTCAGACCACATCAAACCGTGCAAATTATTATTATACTTTGTTCTCAAATTGTTAATGTTAACAACATCAGTATTGCGTGACTATGTGTATTTACTTTCAATTTCTGTACAGTCTAATCTCTAACGTTAATTTGTCATACCATACAATCTGCCATCAAAATGATAAGTTTAATTATTGCAGCTGCTGTGAGAAAAGGCTATAAATGATCCACCTCACATGCGATGTAGCCTACTAGCTGGGTTTCGTTCTTTATGTAAACAGACATGACGCAATGACACAAAGACAAACGGTGATATGCTTGAATTTTCCGTGAAAACCCACCAGTACAACCCGAATTATAAAAGATTATTACAAGCTTACCATTGTGAATTCGGTAAGGAGATAGTTTTGAACACTGGCTGGTTATGTACTGCAATTGATTTTGGATAATTTTTAACCAAAAAAAGTTACAGACAGCAGCTTCAACTGAAAGAACTTGTACTGCATACTTAAAATATTCAGTGACATTGTTTTGTCTTAAGATGCACACAGTATTTTATATTTCTTTTCAGGGTACATTTTTAAAAGCTACTTAAATGTCCTAATTGAACTAAGCCTAATCCTGGCTTATTCTAAGCCCTGTCTGTGAAACCGGGCCATTATGAATTTAATCTCTCTTTATTGTCTTTTCTGCTGACCTTTGATGGTCCAATTCAACCATATTATGAAGCAAAATTGACTTAGATAAATATCAGTTTTTTTTCTTTCTTTTTTTTTATTGCTGAAGTAAAAGTGGTGAATTTTCTTCCCCTGCATCCTCTGCAGTCTAGAATTATTTTATTTCAGCTGCGTACATTTATAGGAGTGAATTTGCTACTTATTCATTTCACTTTTGGTATAAAAAGGCCTTCACATTTGTGAAAAACTAAGGCCTTTTTTGTTTATAAAAACAAGCAAGCAAGCCTACCCCAGACGAGAAAAAGTAACGCAACAGTAATGTAACATTATTTTCCATAAAAAGTAACTAAGTAATGCAATTAGTTACTTTCTTTTAGGGAATAATGCAATATTGTAATGCATTACTTTTAAAAGTAACTTTCCCCAACACTGATTATCATCAGTATGTCTGAGCTAGATGCATGGTAGGTCTAAATCTGGCTCTGTCAGGAGACTTTAATTTTGAAGCTTTTGAACATTTGAGAAGTGTTTTACAGAAAATTCCCTCTCCAGTGTCTCACTTGCAGTTGCACTCTGAAGTGTAATGAAACCAAACACTTAGCTGCCAAACTACCAGCTGCAAAGCCCGACCTAAATCCACTCTACCGGTCTCAGTGTGGGATTGCCTGGCAAATTATCATGCTGCCCGTTAGTTATCCACTGATGGCTGTCAGAAAAGTGATGGATGCGTTTTATTTACATTTCAGGGATGAAGAAAAATAGCATCAGGGTTTTATTTCGGGGCTATGATTGAATGCTCCAGCAACCGTAACCTTGTCATTTGCCTATGGTATGAATGTCTATATTCCCTTCTTTTGATAAATTTGTAAGGGCCTGAACATTGCGTCTGGAACATGATGACTCGTTTGATGTAAATACAACTCAATTGGTGTAAAATTCGGAGTGCATTCATTATGTGACGCTTTAATCAGGTTTTTGAATAGAGGTCAGAATTTGCATTCACACAGGCACTACTGTTAAATTAATAGCATAAAACGTGATCATCTGAAAACATATCTGCATTGTTATCCCTCTGATTTGTAAAATCCACCACACATTGGCTTGCAAAAGGGTATGCAGAGCCAGTTCATTAGGAATGATGGGAAGAACAGCTTCATTATAGAAATATAATAAATGGTGTTTGAATGGTTGATCATATCCAGATTGTCAATGTGTATTTAGAGGAAGTTCAGTCCCTCACTGAAGCTAATTCAGAGGTTACTGATAAGCGGTTTTCTGCAACAATTTGTTTTCTACATTAAGATGGTTGGACCAACACCTCACTTCTCAATGAAACAACCACGGTCATTTTCCAATCATTTAAACCACCTGAAAATGTTGGACACAGAGCCAAGAAAGCCACACAAACACAAAGGCACCACCTTTTTTGAAACAAGTCGGGCAGCTTTGCAGCAATATCCAACAAAGCCAGGAAAAACAGGAAAAAGGAATTGTTTTTTTGGGCAGAGAGCTTAACGTGAATGCTGCACAATAAAAACTCACCAACATGTTCTATCGATTAGTTTCTAAGTACATCATGTAGTTTAAGCCTTGATTAACTCTTTGGGATCCAAAGACTTACGGTGGTCTAAAAATGGCACTTTCTCAACTCATAACTCTGTGTAAGCGCAGCAGAAGTAGCGGTTGATAAGAAGCCAAACTCATTGGATAACTTAGGTTGGTTTTCTTGACCAGGCTGAGGCATTCTTCAATGTCACCACAAAGAAAATCGGATTGTTGTAAAAGTGGATCAAATTGAGGATCCAGTGTTGATACAGTTTCTTTTGTGATTGCTTGTCTAAATCCTGCATGTTACATTGGCAGGTAGGGCTGATTGATTTGGACACATCTTCCCACAGAGCCAAGGGCAAATACTTTGTGAATTTTCTCATACTTCTACCAAAGTTCACTCAAAATCATTTACTCACCCTCTTGTTTTTCAGAATACAAAAGAAGAGTGTTGTTTGCCACACTCTTTTCCATGCTATTACAAAGCTTTCAGGCTTCAAAAAGGATTCTAAGTATTATGAAAGTGGTCCATATGCCTTGTGCATGTCTTCAAAGTTATTTGAAGCCATACGGTAGCTTTCTGTGAGAAGAATGTACACAGAATTTAAATAAGTAAAAACAGAATTTACTTTTTTGGGTTTTTATCCAGCTTAAATAGCATCAAATGAGATAAAAGTGTAATGCACAGGTTTGTGTTGTGCCAACTGGAGGAGCGGGAAATTGGAAGCTATAATAAGGAATAATCATGGAAAATAGCATTGAGGGAAAATAGAGCAGTTATGATTACAGAACAGAAACATTGTACAGAAAAAACAATGACAAAAAATGACTAATGTACTTTTTCCTTGGAGGACATATTGAACTTCAGTGCATGATTGCATGGCATTTATAATGATAAAAGTCTTAGGTTTTAGATTGCAAACAATAGGATGATTTGCAATTACAAAAGCCACTGAAATGTCTGATTCCATCTACTAAACGGCACAAAAGTATTTTGTTCTTCAATTGGAAGCTGCAGTATTTTCATTTATCGAACCCTCTAGAAGCAGAATTTCATGCTCGTGCTCCGGTCACTTTCTTATGCTGTATGTCAGCAAGAGAAACCGAAAGCAAGGAATAAGTTGGTTAAGAAGGAGTGATCTGAAGATAGGGTGAAACCAGATGGCAGAAGGGCATGAGTTATTCAAACAAAGACCCCCGGTCACTCTGCTCAAGGCACTGGTGCTCTCAGCAGGAGGGCCGGCTAGGTTACCTGAGGCAGTGTTTATTATTCAGTACCAGCGAGTCTGGCCTGGCCTACACAATTCATCTTTCCACTCTGTTGAGAGAGGAAAACTTATATTGAGTCCCTGGTTACTTGATAAATGGCAGATGATCAGTTCAATGTCATACCCACCCCCTCTGCTTCCCACCGTCGCTCGATGCTTCTCATCGCTCTCGCTCTCTCTCTCTCTTCAGCATACTCACTCTTCAGCATACTCAGCCGCATCCTCACTCATCAAAAGTTACTTTGATTGGTTGATTTAACAACTCCCTCTGGGCTGTCATGACCACATAATAAGATCTGGCAATATTTCTTCAGCTTCACAAGGGAAGACAAGAGAAGAGGATTTGTGTAGAAAATGTCAGTGTGTTTCAGTTTCTGCTTGCTTTCTCTGTGATTTAGTACTTTGTTCATCCAAATGTTTTTAAAACAATAAAATCTCTTTTTTCAATATTGTAGCTGCTTATACAGAAAGCTACAGCAATTGTTTCAATATTTGGCTGGGTAGCATAGCTTGGTTAGTGAAATCAGCCAAGCAACCAAAGGGAATGCTAACAGCGCTCTCTTTACCTCAAAACTAAAGCAGTTACTTGATTGGTTTTCCCCCAATTCAGGTTTGTAGTTTATCCATTAAATATTCATTCAAGAGATACACCTTCACAAAGAGAAAATTCACCCATGCTGAAAGATAATTTGAGTTTTATAAATGATCTGACTGAGAGCAGTACTCAATAAAGTAGTTCTTTTCTATCAACAGTAACATATTGAACATCAGTGCTCAGTGTGAGCTTAAGATAAGGAGCTAAAGCCTCAGCAAAAACATGCATTCTTAACCATTTGCTATAATGCCATGTCAGCAAAGCAGTTTTTTCCCCACTGGGCCATTTATTACATGGGTTTTGCTGGAAATATACGGTAGTAAAATGGCCTCCAGCACAGGTTCTCTGATTATGACTCTGAGAAAAGGTTTTTATGAAATAAAAGCCAATATGAATGAATTTGATTCCATTTCAGAGAGGTGGGATCACAACATATTTACCTTAAACCTAAAGCAGTTACTTTTCTGATGTAGGGAAGAGCAAAGAGTGTACACCTTCAGTTTTACCAAATAAAAAGAAAGTAATTTAATAATATTATAAAAATGATATTATATTACATAACATATTATATACATATATTATTATTAGTTATTTTTATAAAGGTGCCCTAGAACCAGTTTTTACAAGATGTAATATAAGTCTAAGGTGTCCCCTGAATGTGTCTGTGAAGTTTCAGCTCAAAATACTTAATTTTTAAATATTTTTTTTTAACTGCCTATTTTGGGGCATCATTAACTATGCACCGATTCAGCGTTTGGCCCCTTTAAATTGCATGCCCCCTCCCCCCCCAATGCTACACTGTTGGAGAGATTTATAAAGAATGAAGTTGTGTTTATGCATTATACAGACTGCAAGTGTTTAAAAATGAAAATAGCGATGGCTCTCTTGTCTCCGTGAATACAGTAAGAAATGATGGTAACTTTAACCACATTTAACAGTACATTAGCAACATGCTAACAAAACATTTCGAAAGACAATTCACAAATATCACTAAAAATATCATGTAATCATGGAATCATGTCAGTTATTATCACTCCATCTGCCATTTTTCGCTATTGTTCTTGCTTGCTTACCTAGTCTGATGATTCAGCTGTGCACAGAACATTAATACTGGCTGCCCTTGTCTAATGCCTTGAACATAGGCTGGCATATGCAAATATTGGGGGCGTACATATTAATGATTCTGACTGTTACGTAGCAGTCAGTGTTATGTTGAGATTCGCCTGTATTTCGGAAGTCTTTTAAACAAATGAGATTTACATAAGAAGTAGGAAGCAATGGAGTTTGAAACTCAATGTATGTCTTTTCCATGTACTGAACTCTTGTTATTCAACTATGCCAAGGTAAATTCAATTTTTGATTCTAGGGCACCTTTAATAAAAACAGCTTATATTATATTACATAAGATGACAGAACAAGACGCAACTGACAAATGCTTTGACTAGCGCTGTCAGTCACAGGAAAACCCCTTAACTGTTAAAAGGACAAGATAATACATCGGACATTTAAACAGATTTTTTATTTATGAACACAGGACTGACCTGAAGGAAAATTATAAATCTGAATGCAGGTAATAACCTTGCTCAATTGATCTCTTTCTCACAATACTCTTCTAGATCTACATAATACAGTAAAGCTTCAATGAACAGTATCAACTGAGAACAAATAGTTTAACGTTGCTAAGAGTGGTTGCTGAGGGTGTTGTGTAGTGATAGACAGTGTCGGGAGTAACGCATTACAAAAGTAATTATATTACAGTAATATATTACTTTTTGCTGTAACGCAGTAATATAACGCATTACTAAAAAAATTCGGGTAATATTATACTCGTTACAATCTCAGTAACACACATTACAACAATGCATTTTAACCCGAAATTAAGTTGTGTTAGTTTTATTTTTTACCAACACAACGCAAGACATTCCAGCACCAGAGCAAAAAAATTCACAGGTAAAATAGGGTTTCCTGCTGCTGGAATTTGATGGTTGAGATGACTGACTGCAGAGACAGATTCTACATTTGTGAGATGGACATAGTTACTCCCATTATTTTCAGAGAAAAGGACAAGAACTGGACAAGACAAGACAAGGACAAGAACTGAAGGAACTTTCTAGAAATAGCACTTGAAAAAACACCCTGAACCGGACAAGACAAAGCAACAGATGCAGAAATATTAGTGAGCATATACATGGTTTGTTTGCGAATCAATAATAATATACTCACGCATGCCAAATGTACGACTCCTGTATGTCACTTTATTTTCTTTACCTTCATAACTATTATCATCCATCAAAACTTTAATAGCGACACTGGTTTTCTGTATCCATCTGAGAGATTTAATTTGCGTATACTGTTACTGATGCGTTTGGGTGTTTTGAGCCGCCGTTCAGTCTGTATTTCACACAGCGCAATGAGAAATGGCATGGGCTGCTGCCAAACAATCGCAGAATACGCAAAGAGGTGGTGTTTGTTAATATTTAAAGTATTAATAATACAATTAATGAATTATATTAATACATTTAAATTAATTTTAAGTTATCTCCAAGCCCCCCTGGAGTATCACTGGCATTATCCTATACCACTGGATGTATAATGAGCAGCAATAAACTACATTTTAGCAATTTATGCCATCATACTTCTGTGATTATTTTGGTGAAAGTAACTCAAAATTAATGCAAAAGTAGTATAACGCATTACAATTCAGAGACAGTAATATTGTAATGTAACTAATTACTTTCAAATGACAGTAACTAGTAATATATAACGTATTACATTTTGGAAGTAACTTGCCCAACTCTGGTGATACACCGTTCGGTGAAGCGGCCATAGCCGTGTTTTATCGTGAATAAAACACAGCTATTGACCAATCAGAATCAAGTACAAGAACTAACTGTTATATAATATAATATAATATAATATAATATAATATAATATAATATAATATAATAAAAACAATTTATTTACACTATATATTTTTTTTAAATGTAAAATTTCATTTCTGAATTAGATTTGTTTGACTTTTTGAATGCTTCAAATTTTTCTTATGTTTTAAAATGTTTTAAAATTTTTAATATTTTATATATACAGTGCACAGCATGAATTGATTTTCTTATCAAAGTGATAAAATGTTTTAGCAAAAATGAGAACCCTTTTAAAAGTTACTAAATAAAACAAAATAAAAAAAATTCTGGGGTAAGTTTAAGGCAATGTTTGATCAACAGGTAAGTATGTTGAACCAAAACATTTAAAGAGAAGTAATTTCTTGACAATTAAAGTGTTATTGCCCACTAATCATTCTCAGACTTAATGCTGACAACAATATACCACTTGGGAGAGAACTGTCAGGAGACTTATTTCTTGCACAAAAGAGCATGTACAAAGGTTTACCAAATATTGTTTTAATTGAAAATTAGCAAAAGTAATACAGAAATCAAAAACAAGGGACTTGTGATAAGGCACCTGAAATAATCAGGCCTTCATTTTAAGCTTTCATTTAGTGATGAGGGATTTTTTTGCTAGACAAAGAGCAGGAGAAATAACAAGCGAGTGTCTCAGAGCCAGCAAAAGCTATGAAAAGAGTGGCTGTTTATCTCACAGAGTAAGATGCAGCCTGCAGAAATGACATGCATGGTGTTGTTCTCACTGGAACTACCAATACTCTAAAAAATGCTGGGTTAAATATGGACAAAGCCAGGGATTGGGAGTTTTCACCCAGCCATTTTTTTCAACCAATTTTGTATTTATTTTTTTGCCAGCAATATAGTAATATAGTAAAAGGCTGTTTTTGCTCACCCCCAAATAGGGGCAAATTTGTGGGGCATTTTAAGCTGAAACTTGACCAGACCAGGACTTATATTACATCTTTGAAAGAGGGCATAATAGGTGCACTTTAACCCAACCTGCTGGGGTCCATATTTAACCCAGCTTGGGTTGTTTTTAACCCAGCATTTTTTAGAGTGTACAGTAGCCAAAGCACAATAAAGTCAGTTAGCCATTTCCAAACCCCATATTTACAAAATATAGATTCTGGGAATCCATACTCTGGTCTCATGAGACCAAATCAATAATTTTGTATCTAACAGCATCCAAAATGTTATGGTGTTGCTAGAGGAGGAGTACAGTGAGAAGTGCCTGGTTCTCACAGTAAAGTTCAGTGGTAGTGAAGCTCTTATATAGGGATGTATGAGTGCTGAAGGTGTGAGGGTGTTGTGCTTTATCAATGCTGTCATGAATTCCCACACCACTGTGTAATTTAATACACAAACTTGAATCAGAAGATGTTACCCTTTCCTCATTCCCTGCATTGTTGGACACTTTTTCAACATGACAATGAGGATATGCATTCTCCCAAGGTGAAAAACCTTCTGTGGACATGTATTTCACCCAATCTTAACACTCTTGAGTGCCTGTGGGGGATTCTGTAGAGATGAGTTGAGCAACACTCCCCATTAAAGATCAGGGCATTTAAGGAACTCATCTGACATTGGATGTTTACATTAGTAAACTTTCCAAAGCTGCATTTTTCCAGCTTCATACTTATGTTTCACCAAAAGATGCTGAATCATTAGTGCATGCCTTTATTACATCACGCCTTGATTACTGTAATGCTCTCTTTGCCGGATTACCATCGCACTCTATTTCACGTTTACAATACATTCAGAATTCTGCTGCATGAATATTAACCCACACTAAACGTTCTGCTCATATTACCCCTATCTTATTTAAACTTCATTGGCTCCCTGTGTCCTCTCGCATTACTTACAAAATCCTTCTGCATACCTTTAAATCAATCAATGGCCTTGCTCCTCCTTATCTCTCTGATCTACTGTCTCCTTACATTCCGCCTCGATCCCTTCGATCTTCAGGGTGTGCACTTCTTACAGTACCCAGATTCCGTCTATCTTCAATGGGCGGCAGGTCATTTTCTGTCAATGGACCTAAATTATGGAACTCTGTACCACAAGCACTAAGGACAATAACCTCAATCTCTGTATTTAAATCACAACTCAATATTTCCAGTCATTACATGATCTTTAGCCACTCTCCTCGTCTGTACAACCAGCTGTAATTCTCTGTGAGTATTTTTGTCGGTGTATTTATGAATCTATTATTCTTTGTTCTTCATTTATTATCACTATCCTTTTCTGTTGTCACTTTTACTATGTCACGTATCTCTGTTTTATGTATGGAATTGTACAATGATATGCAACTGCATTCATCTCTATCCTAGGACTGGACAACTGTCTACTGTCCACTTGATTGTAATATGATTGGTTTGTTCATGTGAATCAACTGTCTCTGTAAAGCGTCCTTGAGCTTGGGAAAGGCGCTATATAAATTAAACATATTATTATTATTATTATTATTATTATCATCATCATCCAGGAGTTAAACAGGACAGATGTGACAATTTGTCATGAACTTTTACACTCCGTGCCAAGAAGGGTCAGAGCAGTAAAATTATGGAGGGCATACTAAGTACTAGAATATTATACATTTGTTAAATTAAATCTAGGGTGTACTCATTTCTGCAATCCTTAATTTAAACAAAATTGGCTAAATTACTTATTTTATGGCTATTAATGACATATATTTCTCAGTTTTTATTATGTATATGTTTAATACATTTTAGTTTTGCCATCTTTCCATGAATTGTATTAGTGATAATAAAGAAAATACATCTTTTGTATTTGTTCAGAGGGGGTGTGCTCATTTATGCTGTGCACTGTAATATTTCCACAACAGCACTGTTGTCTGCGCTCATCACCTACACTATGGCAACACTGTTATTTTAGATATAAGTGGTGAAAACAAAGTGTGAAGCTGAAGTGTGTGAGAAGAGGGTAAAGCATTGCGTTTGCGTTTTTTACCCAGATTCAAACATACGTGAGGGTTTGGAAAGTCTCTTTTATCTGTGACTCCAGGCAGATTATTTGGTATGTGAAACACACAGCAGACAGCAGCTCCCTCTGTTAAGCTTTCTCCTCACATCGCTCCACAATGCCAGTTTGAGCAAGACCGAGTTGGCTTCATATACAAAAATTCTACGGAGGGCAAAAATAAACCCAGAAAACCCCTGTAGTTCAACTAATAATGTGCACACATACACTTAAAACACAAATGCATATCTATGCAAACATATTCTCAAAAATATGTGTTTACATCACATTGTGCAGAATGATTTTCTTTCTTGTTGCTGAGTGATAGAGGAAAAGGAAAGTTCTTATTTCGGAAGAAAAAACAGGTATGTGGTGGTCTACAGCAAGTGAAAATGTGTTACAGCTGGGAACAATTTAAGTAATTATGACTGCTACATTTGATACTGAAATTTTGCTTATTGTACTTGGCACGATTGATCAAGCTCTATCAAGTTGGACTTTTTTTGTTAAAATTGACTTTTTTTTTGGTCATACCGCAAATGTACAACTGGACAGAAGGCAGGGTTTTTTTCAGGCAACAGAATGACACTGATTTTTCTTTGTTTTTTTCTTTGATTTTTCTTTGGTTAAGGTGTAAACAGTCAGTGAAATACGGAAGAAGATTAGGGCCAAGCAATAATAAAAAAATAAAACCATCTTGAGATTAAAGTTGTTAAATTTCGAGAAAAAACTCGTTAAATTTCGAGAAAAAAGTCGAAATAAAATGTTGAGAATAAACTCATTAAATTACGAGGAAAAACTCGTTAAATTTCAAGAAAAAAGTCGAGATAAAATGTTGAGAATAAACTCGTTAAATTACGAGAAAAATGTCGTTACATTTCGAGAAAAAAGTCGAAATAAAATGTTGAGAATAAACTCATTAAATTGTGAGAAAAAAGTTATTAAATTACAAGAACAAATTCGTTAAATTAGGAGTTTGTTCTCATAATTTAACGATTTTTTTCTCATAATTTAACAAGTTTATTCTCAATATTTTATCTCGACTTTTTTCTCGAAATTTAACGACATTTTTCTCATAATGTAATGAATTTGTTCTCGTAATTTAACGACTTTTTTCTCGTAATTTAATGACTTTATTCTCAACATTTTTAACATTTTAACGAGCTTTTTTCTTGTAATTTAAGGAGTTTATTCTCAACATTTTATCTCGACTTTTTTTTTAATTTAACAAGTTTTTTTCGTAATTTAAGGAGTTTATTCTCAACATTTTATCTCGACCTTTTTCTCGAAATTTAACGAGTTTTTTCTCGTAATTTAACGAGTTTATTCTCAACATCTTATTTCGACTTTTTTCTCGAAATTTAACAAGTTTTTTCTCGAAATTTAACAACTTTAATCTCGAGATGGTTTTATTTTTTTATTATTGCTTGGCCCTAATCCTCTTCCGTAGTGAAAGGCTTGCTCTATGAATGCAATAATATGTTGTTTTTTATTAAACTGGGTACAATGAGATGACATTCTACTCACCCTTCAACTAACGAACATTAAAAGGGCATTTAAAAGTGTAAAAGCATCAACAAGGTAGTTTCAACAGGCCATAAAAAAAGCGCAATTCTTTCCACAGCAATAACGGACGGGTTAAACATAACTATAGTGATATATATCTATATGTGATATACGTTGCCTTAATAAAAAATGTTCATGAACTTCAGCATTGCGTGATTCTATTTCAAAGTGATTTCCATCATTTTTACAGATAATAAACTGTATTTACCTGTGAAAACAAACCTGGAAAGAGACGTGAGGCTTTGAGGAGAAAAACGAGAGATTCTTTGTGCATTCCAGTGAATTATTAATGGGATATATCGTAATTATTTTGGGAGAACAGACCACAAATGTGCAGTATATATAGTCCTTTTTCATAATAATCACGAGGATAGAAAGCAGCGACTGAAAGGAGCTCTTGCCATAGAAATTCTTGTTATAACATGTTACGTTAAAAATACGAAGCGTTACGTTATTCTCATTATGTCTGAAAATAAAACAAGAAACAAACATTGTGTAACGAAGGGAGACTCATGGTAAGATCCATTTGCAGCTTTATTGAAGTAGGAGTGGTCGTACAGGCAGGATCAGACAGGAGCAAACAGGAATCACAAGGAACAGGCAGAATCGTGGTCAGAATACAGGCAATGGTCAAAGGCAGGCAGATATCAATCACGGAACAGGATAACAAGGCAAGGGTCAAAGACAGGAACAGACAGGAAAACAGGATAACGCTTGGAATTGACACACAGGGTAATCAAGACTTCGCGGTGAGGTGGTGTGTGTATGAGTCTTTTATAGTCCAGGTAATGTGTGGCAGCTGGGTGTGGTGATTAGTGTGGAGTGATTGTGAAGTGAGTGCAGGTGATGAGCAATGGAGGATCATGGGAAATGTAGTCCGGGATGTGACAGGAACAGACGTTATCGTGACATAACGCCCCCCTCCCGGAAGGCGCGTCCTCGCGGCGTAGATGACACCAATAGGGAGGGGGGGGTGGGTGCATTGGAGCTCTAGTGGCGGACAGGAACGGAGTCTCCAATGCAGGTTCCCGGGCCGCCATGGCGGGTCAGGTGCTACAGGCAGCCATGGCGGGTCAGGTGCCACGGGCAGCCATGGTGAGTCCGGAGTGCCAGAAGGCCATGGGGGATCAGGTGGCTTGGGTAACCTCGGCAGGTCAGGTGACTTGAGCAACCACGGCAGGTCAGGCGGGTCAGGTGGCTTGGGCAGCCACAGCAGGTAACCACGGTAGGTCAGGTGGTTTGGGTAATGGGGATTTGGGTAATGGTCTTGGGGATTTCAACGGGGTCTGTTGCGGCCTCGTGGGCAAGGAGTTCAGGTGGTTCCGGCAGGGCCAGGCGTTCGGGTGGTGCCGGCAGGGCGAGACGCCTGGGTGGCGCTGGCAGAGCAAGGAGTTTGGGCGGCGTTGGCAGGGCTAGGAGCTTGGATGGCGCCGGCAGGGCCAGGAGCTCGGGTGGTGCTGGCAAGGCAGGGAGTTCAGGTGGCGCCGGCAGAGCGAGAAGCGCAGGTGGCGCCGGCAGAGCGAGAAGCGCAGGTGGCGCCGGCAGGGCGAGAAGCGCAGGTGGCGCTGGCAGGGCAAGAAGCGCAGGTGGCGCTGGCCGAGCAAGCAGCTTGGGCGTAAGAGGGGGAAGAACGGAAGAAGCCTTCCTCCTCCTCCTCCTCCTCCTCTTCCGAGGATGAGGCGATGCGGCCATCTTGTCCGTAGACACAGGCAATGTGGCCCTCTTGTCCGTAGACACAGGCGATGTGGCCCTCTTGTCCGTAGACACAGGCGAACTTGAGAGCGTTGCAACCGGTTGGCTTGAGTGCGAAGCGACCGCCGGGCTTGAGTGCGAAGCGGCCGGCGGGCTTGAGAGCGAAGCGGCCGGCGGGCTTGAGAGCGAAGCGGCCGGCGGGCTTGAGAGCGAAGCGGCCGACTGGTTTGAGAGCGAAGTGGCCGGCGAGGACTTGGGGATGCCAGCTGCTCGGACCGTAGTCAGTGGAGGATCAGCCACACTGGAACGCAACCCTCTCCGCTCCCGGACTGATCTAGAGACGTGACGTGACTCTGGGTGATCAGCGGCGACGTGACTTTGCTCTGGGCGATCAGCGGCGACGTAACGTTGCTCTGGGCGATCAGCGAAGGCGTGACGTTGCTCTGGGCGATCAGCGAAGGCGTGACGTTGCTCTGGGCGTTCAGCGAAGGCGTGACGTTGCTCTGGGCGATCAGCGAAGGCGTGATGTTGCTCTGGGCGATCAGCGAAGGCGTGACGTTGCTCTGGGCGATCAGCGAAGACGTGACGTTGCTCTGGGCGATCAGCGAAGGCGTGACGTTGCTCTGGGCGATCAGCGAAGGCGTGACGTTGCTCTGGGCGATCAGCGAAGTCGTGACGTTGCTCTGGGCGATCAGCAGAGGCGTGACGTTGCTCTGGGTGATCAGCGGAGACGTGACGTTGCTCTGGGCGATCAGCGGAGGCGTGACGTGGCTCTGGAAGATCAACGGAGAGGTGACTTGGCTCTGGAAGATCAGCGAAGACTTGACTTGGTGTTGTTGTGGTAGCAGCCATCTTGTGGGTGTTGTCTGGCGTGGCAGCCACTACATGAAGAGACGAGGTGTCGCGTTCCTCCGCGACACCCACAGTAAAGCTAGAGCCACTCAGTTGTAATGCCAGATCTATATATTGTTCTAGAGTCCCATCAGGATCATGCAGTGGCATGAGGGAACTGAGCGGATCAGAAAGTCCCCCACGAAAGAATATCATGAGACATACTGTGTCAAAGGTTGTTAAATGTGCCAGTCCAATAAAATCCTCGACATAATCCTCAATCGTTCTGTCTCCTTGACGGAGACACATTAACTGGACAGAATGACTCATATTAGCTGAGACAGGAACACTCACGAAAGCTGCTGGATCTCGGTGTGGCGAAGTCTTCTGTAACGAAGGGAGACTCATGGTAAGATCCATTTGCAGCTTTATTGAAGTAGGAGTGGTCGTACAGGCAGGATCAGACAGGAGCAAACAGGAATCACAAGGAACAGGCAGAATCGTGGTCAGAATACAGGCAATGGTCAAAGGCAGGCAGATATCAATCACGGAACAGGATAACAAGGCAAGGGTCAAAGACAGGAACAGACAGGAACAGACAGGAACAGACAGGAACAGACAGGAACAGACAGGAACAGACAGGAACAGACAGGAACAGACAGGAACAGACAGGAACAGACAGGAACAGACAGGAACAGACAGGAACAGACAGGAACAGACAGGAACAGACAGGAACAGACAGGAACAGACAGGAACAGACAGGAACAGACAGGAACAGACAGGAACAGACAGGAACAGACAGGAACAGACAGGAACAGACAGGAACAGACAGGAACAGACAGGAACAGACAGGATAACGCTTGGAATTGACACACAGGGTAATCAAGACTTCGCGGTGAGGTGGTGTGTGTATGAGTCTTTTATAGTCCAGGTAATGTGTGGCAGCTGGGTGTGGTGATTAGTGTGGAGTGATTGTGAAGTGAGTGCAGGTGATGAGCAATGGAGGATCATGGGAAATGTAGTCCGGGATGTGACAGGAACAGACGTGATCGTGACACATTGACAGCTCATTCAGTCAAAGTGATAGATAAGCTTTATTTGTAGGGCAACCTTATGATTTGAAACGATTCGTTTCAGTCTTTTTAAATGGAAGTTCCCCAAACCGGAAGTGCAAGCCATAATTCAAAGCGCTTTAGGCTAGTCAGGAATAAGGTGGATACACTTAGAAAATACATTTCAGCTAAACATTTTCTCAGGACTAACTTCAGTATTTTTCAGTCACTTTTAACCAGCTGATGGTGTTAGTGAACCATTTGACATTGTAACTAGCAGGTTTCCAAGTACAAGTTATAGAGTACACACGCAACATGATATACATTACTGTAATTAAAACAGTACATCTATTGTTTTTTCATTTACAACAGATAAATATATATGGGCTGTCAATAGATCACTATCAATCCACACTAGGGTGGGCAACACCGGGGCTGCTTCAGATAACAGTGGCCAATCACACCCCAGGATCAGCAAGGCGCCACATTTCAATCTCCTTCTCATCAGAAAGGGATAAATATGTCCCCCGGGTAGACACACCCTTGTTCTGTGTTTCCAGCTCGAAGGGGAAGGAGACATTAACAGACACTCCACGTCCTGAGTTTCTGACCTTACGAGGCAAGAGAATATAAGTGAGTTAAGGTTAAGCTTTTGCGAGCAAAACCTTTCACATTGCTTCCAGCTGCAAAAAGGGCCCCAGCATTGAGGGACTTCATCTGACCCTTACGGCTCTTACAGCAGTGCAGCCCAGTCCGCAAAGGACCTCTGCATCGGCAGACATTGCCTGTACCACATGGTTCCTCATTGACTTGAGGTCAGCTTGTCACAAATACTAAGGATATTATTTGTTGAAGGATAAATAAGAAGTTATTCATCACCATTTTACCAGAGCCATTAGGTGGTTTCCATACACAGTAAAAAACGTTGGGTTATTTTATTAACCAAACCGTTGGGTTACACATATTGGGTCACTAGGTTGGGTTATTTACCAAA
Organism: Megalobrama amblycephala; assembly: GCF_018812025.1. Lineage (NCBI taxonomy): Eukaryota > Metazoa > Chordata > Actinopteri > Cypriniformes > Xenocyprididae > Megalobrama > Megalobrama amblycephala. The sequence continues at coordinate 14,565,426 of NC_063049.1, forward strand.
AATGTTGGGTCATTTTTAAAATTGTTGGGTTATTTTTATTAATAACCCATCTGTTGGGTTAAATGCGGATCCCGTGACGGTTCAAATTTTAACGGTCCAGCCTGATTATGAAGGTAAGCCATGTCGTTTTCGTATATAAAACTTTTATAACATTAGGTATTGTGTAGTGAAACATTAACTTACGTATATTCTAAAACGGAATTTTATATTTTTACTAAGGAAGAGTAGGTCTCAGCAATCACTATCCAATATTACGCATGTTTTACGGTCTTCGTGATAATCTTTCATAATATGACAACTAAATTTGAGCTTTAGACTTTAAAAAAAGTACTTTTTTTGTACAGGTCTTTTAGAAATGCGGAACGAAAGTGCCGTTTGAGCCGAGCCGAGCCGAGCCGCGCCGAGCCGCGCCGCACGGACCGTTTATCAGCTCGGCCTATGCAGCGTGAGCTCGGTCCTCGATCCTCAATCATACGGCACCACAACAGAGCTGTTTGAATTCGCTAAAATCTAAGATATTGTAAGATGAAAAAGCGCAATATTCCCAACAGCTTCTATGCAAAAGCTGGAAAAACGTTGTGCAACCAATGAACGATTAGTTCATGAGTAGTTATCGATAAATAACCTACTGTTTATTAGATTTACTGTAGTAACACTAACTGCAAATCTGGTATTTGCAGAAATGTGGTATATTAATAATGCATGTTCTATATAGTAATGCATGTAAATGTATTACAGGGGTATCTGAAGCATCTTTGTACTATTATTTCTTATGAAGCTAACGTTATTGTTACAGAGCCTCATGTTTCTGTCCGCCCCTGTGACCTAGTTTCCCCGTTCTGTTGATTAGTTCATTTGATCCACCTGTGTTTTGTTAATCACCCCATCACCTTGTTTAGTTCCTTTGTTAGTCCCTTGTATATATACCCTGTGTTTCTAGTCTTGTGTTGTCCGGTATCGTTTGTGCTAAGTTGGTGTATGTTCCTTTGGATTCCTGTTTCTCTACAAGTAAAGACTTATATTCACTCTATCTCCTCGTCGTGTGCTTTGTATACCAGCTACCGTAACAGAATACCGGACCGAAACAGTTTTTTTGCGGCGATTTTCCTTTTGTTTGTTTTTTCCCCTTGTTTTTCCCGTCACCATGGACCCTGCTGTTGCCCTTTTGTGCCTGGAGCAGAGGGACCGCTCCCTGGAATCGCGCACACCTTGGATTTTTTGGAGTTGGCGTGCCTCACACACTATCCTGACCGCTCGCTCTGCATGTTCTACATCTCTAGCCTTAGCGAGCGGTCCCGGGCATGCCTCCCAGGGAGCGGTCCTCGGAAGGACTTCGCCGCATTTGTGAAGTGGGTGCTGGTGTGTAACGACTCGCCAATCACCATCGGCCCCGCGGAGGATGACTTCGCCACCAGCCCCACTTCACTGCCAGAAACCAGTCAGCCACCATCGACGAACGTCGCAACGGAGATGTCTCACGTGCCCACCGCAGACCGAGGAGGCCAGCCTGCTGCGATGGATGAGCCAGGACCGAGGACAGGATCGGACGGTACCATCGCCCCGGGGCCAACCTCACATCAAGGGTCTGACCAGGTGCGCGAGCTGGTGACATCATGTGACGTCGAGGGAGTGCTTGTGGAGCTCGAGGGCTGGGAGGAAAGCTCCGCCCACAACACCACCACGATTGAAACAATGACTGACACTGGCAAATATGCTGAGGAACTGAAAGACATTTTTTTTGGCTGATTTAATTGATTTTTCCGGAGAGGTGATTTCCCATTCCCCTGATTTCCCTGTTTTTAATGAATCTACTGAGCTCCCTGAGGACCATTCTCCCGTGTTCTCCAGTTCTCCTATGCCTCCTGAGTTCCCGTCTGCCCACCCAGCCTCCCTCTCCCACCTCCTCCATCACCCAGCTTCTCAGCCAGTTCCTCAGCCCCACCATCACCTCTGCCCTTCAGCTGCCCGACATCTCCCACATGCCAGGTGGGGATGTCGAGCATCTTCAGGTCCTCCGCTCCATCCACTCAAGAGGATCCCCTGCCTCCACTTCCAGCCTCCACGCCCCCTGCTCCACCTCGGCCCGTCGACGCTTCGGTGTCACCCTGGCTCCTCCCTCCCTCGGCTCCACCAGACACCATCGGCCATAAGGCTTCTCCGGGCTCCCTCGTCTTTCCGGCTCCGCCTTGGTCAGTCGTCCACCTGCCTGCACCTACGGCTCTGTCTGGCTCCTGCTTCCCTCCAGCTCCGCCTACATCCTCAGTCCCACCGGCTCAGCCTCTGCCCTCTGGACGTCCGCCTCCTCCTCGGACGTTCGTCACCATGGCTCCTCCTTGGTCTCCAGGACCATCGGCTGCGCGTGGAAACACTGGGGTACAGTTTATTACTCTTGTTTTGTTTTTTTTCTCAGTTGTCTTCCTTCATTTTAATACATAATGTTTTAATTTAAACAGAATCCAAGTTGTTTAATGACTGACAACGATTTAGTATCAAAAGAACGCAAGAAGTCCTCACAGCCAAGCTAATGTGTTCATTAGACGTACAACACCTCAACAAACTGCATGGATTTGAACTATCCATTGGATTTGAAAACTATTGAAGAAATGGAATGCTGAGTTTAATGATGTTCAGAATAGAGAAGGGTTGTTTTATTTTGGGAAAAAATTTATTGACCATGTCATGCTTGTGAAATTTGTCCACACACACATGGTATAAATACCATGTTTTTTAAACTTGTCTTTCAAAGATGGTCATGGAGAAACTGCCTTCAAAACCCTTCCCGCTGTCCTGCCATCATCGCCATGTCTCACAGATGGGAAAATGGTGCTGAAATGAAGCACAGCTTAACTGACAATCACCCTGTAAGTAAAAGCAACACTGCAAAATTAGCTTTGATAAATTACACTGCTCTGTACATATTGATTCTGCTTGTTAATGTGTTAGTTTACCCAAAAATTCTGTCATTAATTTCTCACCCTCATGTTGTTCCTACAACTATAAGACCTTCACTCATCTTTGGAACGCAAATCAAAATCTTTTTAAAGATATTTAAAGAAATTTCTGTCCCTCCATTAAGAGTCCACGCAACTAAAATTTTTAAGGACCAGAAGGGTTATTTGAAATTATTTAAAAAATGAAAAGACACTTTAAACCTGAAATTAAACCTGCCAGTAGGTGGCAGCAAGTCCCTGCTAATGAGCGAGTCATTGAGATTCAACCGGATTCAACCGATTCATTCAAACGGCTGATCAATTCAGGAAGTGTTGCTCAGAGACACAAAACAATTCTGTGGACTTTGTTTGGAACTATTTTCGTTGGTGAAATAGAGTGAAACAGGCGATTTAGTGTCTAAAATTAAAGTCCATTGATATTAAGTTATTGTTCATTAAACTGTACGCCGAATAAAATCAATATCACATTTGTAATTGTTGATATTTGGAGAAAAATGGCGCTGTGTAATATTGGTTAACTATATTAAGTGATATAAATATAAAGGATATACTGGAAGCATTTTTGCCTCCTTACCTTGAATTCTGGGTCATTCTAAAGGCATTTTAATAGACTAAACCACGCGCAGTGAAAGCGTACACTCTAAATATGCACGCGCACTAGTCTAACCTAACTGTTACTAGACTACGTCACATATTGCATGCGTGCGCTCAATGGGTGTGTTTTTATTTGGTTTTGTAAATTGAGGGACATACTTTGATAATTTCAGATCGTTAAAGGTGCCCTCGAATGAAAAATTTGAATTTATCTTGGCATTGTTAAATAACAAGAGTTCAGTACATGGAAATGACATACAGTGAGTCTCAAACTCCATTGTTTCCTCCTTTTTATATAAATCTCATTTGTTTAAAAGACCTCCGAAGAACAGGCGAATCTCAACATAACACCGACTGTTACGTAACAGTCGGGGTGTACGCCCCCAATATTTGCATATGCCAGCCCACATTTCCAACATTATAAAAGGCATTAGACAAGGGCAGCCAGTATTAACGTCTGGATGTGCACAACCAAATCATCAGACTAGGTAAGCAAGCAAGAACAATAGCGAAAAATGGCAGATGGAGCAATAATAACTGACATGATCCATGATAACATGATATTTTTAGTGGTATTTGTAAACTGTCTTTCTAAACATTTCGTTAGCATGTTGCTAATGTACTGTTAAATGAGGTTAAAGTTACCATCGTTTCTTACTGTATTCACGGAGACAAGAGAGCCGTCGCTATTTTCATTTTTAAACACCTTGCAGTCTGTATAATGCATAAACACAACTTCATTCTTTATAAATCTCTTCAACAGAGTAGTATTAGCCGTTAGCCACGGAGCACTATCTAACTCATTCAAAATCAGAATGTAAACAATATAACAGTATACAATACTCACATAATCCGACGCATGCATGCATGACGAACACTTTGTAAAGATCCATTTTGAGGGTTATATTAGCTGTGTAAACTTTGTTAAGGCACTGTTCAAGGCAAGCGCAAGCTCTGTGGGCGTGGACCACGGGATTTAAAGGGGCCAGCAGCATAAAATCAGCACGTTTATAATGATGCCCCAAAATAGGCAGTTAAAAAAATTAATTTAAAAAAAATCTATGGGTATTTTGATCTGAAACTTCACAGACACATTCAGGGACACCTTAGACTTATATTACATCTTTTAAAAAACATAATCTAGGGCACCTTTAAATCAACAATTGCGATATCATAGACACAGACGATATATATCGCATACCCTACAACACTGGCCCGATCAGACAAGTGACCGTTCCGTCTACTGTCCCGAGCGTCGCTCACACTGGCCCCTCTGCCATCGGGCAGTCCTTATTGTCGAGCCCTGAAACTTCATCCACTGTTCCCTTAACGCTGTGCTCTTTGGGAAGCTGAAAAAGGCAGTCTTTCCATCACAACCAAAAACACACTTCTTTGGTGACCACTGTTGAAAAATCTCTTAGCTTCCATAACCCGAACGAAATGCATTGATTGGCGTGCTCCTTGCTTATCAGAGAGAAGTGCCCATACAAGGAATTCCGTCCTTTATTATGTGATAAGGGATACGATAAAGGGCCATGCTCAAAAAAAACTATCCGAAACCAGAAAGAGTGAATCTGTCATACATCCAACTCGTGTTTTGAAATTTTGGGCATGTTTAGCATGAGAATACAACTCTTTAACAGTGTAAATAAGTCAGAATACATGAAATAGCATTAGACCCCCCTCCCCCCTTTATGTAAAATGTAAAATTTTACATAAGGTGGGGGGGGGGAACTAACCCTTTAACAGCAGTGACTATATTTTAATTCAGTACAGCACTGCTTCAGTGTAACTTTTACATAATTTTACATTGCTTATGTTGTCACAGTGTATGCCAACTAAACTTTATTTATTCTTTGAAGGTTGGCACTAATATAATGCATTACCTGAGCAGTGAGACAAGCCAGAATCCACATGACTTGATGCCTTGAGGACAAAGAGAACTCCCAAGTTTTTTATGTATATATATGTATATATATATTTTTTTGGATCCACTTCAAATATTGACTATTAAGAGGGGTTCCTTCAACACTGCTGCCTCCTTAAGAACTTTGATCATCATCATTAGGTCCAACATATTTGTGGTTTTATTACTTAAGGTATGTTTACAACACATCAATGCATACAATGTACAGTGCTGACCCACAAAATAGAACCGGAGTCCTATTCCATTATTCCTACCTGTGGCCGACCTCACTGTGGACCTCAAGCACCTGCTGTACATGTGATATGTTTATTTATTGAAGGATTTAATGTTATGAATTTATGTGTACTCGTAGTTTTTCATTTAGTGTTCATTTTATATTTGTGTGTTCTGTATATGTGCATATTTTATGTATGTTTTGAGTTTACATGGTTGCAAAGGTAATTTAAATATAGGTTTTAATTGTGTACTGTTTGCAAATTTATAGGTTTTGAATTTAATATTTACTGTACACTTTTGTGTAGGTTTAAATAGTGTTCATTTTGAATTTTTGTGTTCTGTATACATATTTTATTTATGTTTTGAGTTTACTCTGTACATGTTTGTGTAGGTTTTGAATGTGTACTGTTTGTACAAATTTGCATAGGTTTTGAATTGATTTACACTTGTGTGTTTGAATTTAATATGTACACTTATATTTACATTAAATGGCTCCACAATATTTCATTTGTAATTTAAAATATATTTGTTAAAACATATTATTTTATACAAATAAACAATCTAGAAAACAAAGTGTATTTTATATATTAAAATAATGTCATGAATAAAAGTTAATAGTCATAGTTAGTAAATAACCCAACTATGGGTTAACATAGCACCTTCCCAACTGTGGGTTATTTTTTAACCCAACTGGCTTTTAACCCAACCATTGTGTTAAAAATAACCCACAGTTGGGAAGGTGCTATGTTAACCCATAGTTGGGTTACTTGTTGGGTTATTTTTAACCCAACATTTTTTAGTGAGTAAGAAGCATTCCCATACAATTCTCTTCCATTCTACATTCAGTTCAACAGCATTGCATTTATCCATTCTGTGTTCACTTCATTTATTTGTTTCTTTGATTTAATTCAGTATTCTCCTTTGATTATTATTTTACTATCTTTTAGAAGTGCATATCCATTATTTCATTATTAATCGTTGTGGTATTTACTCTTGAATGTCTATTGTTAATAAATTTAATTGATTTTATTATAACTGTGTCTTTCTTGTGTTGATGATCAAAGACTCTACTAGTCGGACAGACTCTCACAAATCCTTCAGATAAATCAGTTGACCGACTCCCTCCAGTTTACATTAATTCTGAATTATTAAACAGCTCTTATTGGAGTCTTCTTAAATTGTTAAAATAGTATTCTTGACTGGAGCCCCGTATTACAAAAGGGGGAAGGGGTCATCTGATACACTCATAACCACACCTTAAGTGACATGTGATCAAAAATCACTACGTCACCGGTGAATGGGTAAAAATCAGGACAGACAGACAGAATGACAATGATTTTTAAATACAATTTTTGAAGGCAAATTAGTGCCATCTGGTAGGAGTAAAAAAGTGAAAAACATCTGTAATGCCATGGTTTAACCACTAGATTCCTATAGTAAAAAATAAATTATAGGTTTATTATAAAAAACCTATATAAAAAATAAATAAAAAATTATAAATTCTTTCAGACATAAATACTTATTTTTAGACATAAATATTCATTTTTATTAAGTTGTGCTTATAAGTTGTATAAATAATATATATTTAAATAATAATAATAATAATAATATATTTAAGTTGTGGATATATATTTAGACATTCTCAAAGACAACTTTTTGTAAAGGATTCGATTTTTTCATTTTTTTTTAAAGGTGCCCTCAAATGAAAAATTGAATTTATCTTGGCATAGTTAAATAACAAGAGTTCAGTACATGGAAATGACATACAGTGAGTCTCAAACTCCATTGTTTCCTCCTTCTTATATAAATCTCATTTGTTTAAAAGACCTCTGAAGAACAGGTGAATCTCAACATAACACCGACTGTTACGTAACAGTCAGGATCATTAATATGTACGCCCCCAATATTTGCATATGCCAGCCCACGTTTCCAACATTATAAAAGGCATTAGAAAGGGCAGCCAGTATTAACGTCTGGATGTGCACAACCAAATCATCAGACTAGGTAAGCAAGCAAGAACAATAGTGAAAAATGGCAGATGGAGCAATAATAACTGACATGATCCATGATAACATGACATTTTTTGTAAACTGTCTTTCTAAATGTTTCGTTAGCATGTTGCTAATGTACTGTTAAATGTGGTTAAAGTTACCATCGGTTATTACTGTATTCACGGAGACAAGAGAGCCGTCACTATTTTCATTTTTAAACACCTGCAGTCTGTATAATTCATAAACACAACTAAATTCTTTATAAATCTCTCCAACAGAGTAGCATTACCCGTTAGCCATGGAGGACAGCCTCAAACTCATTCAAAATCAGAAGTAAACAATATAACAGTATACAATACTCACATAATCCGCCGCATGCATGCCGCATGCATGACAAACACTTTGTAAAGATCCATTTTGAGGGTTATATTAGCTGTGTAAACTTTGTTAAGGCACTGTTTAAGGCAAGCGCGAGCTCTGTGGGCGGAGAGCACGGGATTTAAAGGGGCCGCAGCATAAAATCGGCGCGTTTATAATGATGCCCCAAAATAGGCAGTTAAAAAAATTAATAAAAAAAAATCTACGGGGTATTTTGAGCTGACACATTCAGCTGTCAGCTCAAAATTACAGCTGACAACTTCACAGACACATTCAGGGGACACCTTAGACTTATATTACATCTTTTAAAAACATAATCTAGGGCACCTTTCATTGGTTGGTTTGAAGTGTCAGTTTTTGCAATAATTTTATTAAAGTCAATGTGAGTCAGTGTACAGGAATGTGTCTATTTTGCACTCTTGATATTTTAGAGCGTCACCCCTTCACTGCTGTGTGCTTTTTTTCTGCATCGTGGATGATTTGTAGATTGTACACACAAAAAAATGTATTTCTGTATTTTCATATTTTTTCCTATTTCCCATTCATTTCCTATGGCGGTCATTTTTGACCACAAACAAAACAAGTGTGTCTATTTTTTTATGACTATTTAGCTTTTTCAAATCAAGTCCAAGATATATATATTTTTTTTTTTTTTTTTTTGTGTGGTCACATAGTGGCTGCCATAAAAATCTGATGAAGTGGCGATTTTTAAAATTAAAAAAAAAAAAAAAAAATGTGGGGGGGTCTAAAATGACCGAACAACACCAAAGGGTTAAGGTGGCCTAGGAGTCCAGTTAATGTAGGGTTCCGATGTATGAGAATGCAGCATGTTTTCCTCAAAAAATACAATTCTTAACTTTATTTTTCTCTACCGCAGAACTTCCCAGACTTCCATTTTGGTCTCACCATTGAATGTTCCCCTAAATAGAATTTCTCACATGTCTTTGGATGAACTCCAGTCATAAGAAATTTTCTCAACAGAAACCTTTCTTTTTCCCATCCCCATCACACAAGCCAGGCTTGTGGAGGATGTGAGCTATTGCTGTCTCATGCACAGTTTCTCTTATTTCAGTTATGGAGGTTCGTAACTCCTTCACAGCTGCCTCAGGCCTCTTGGTGGCCACCTTTACTATAGCCCCTCTTACTTGGACGCTCAGATTTGATGGATGAACACATTTTGTTCCATAATTTCTCAGTTTTTAATAACTTAGGACTGCCCTGTGCTTCAAGGTATATTCCATGTTTCTTTTACCCTTTTGCTGACTGGTATTTTTTTTTAAAGGGCCTTGTCTTAGATTAGAGTTGAATGTTCCCTATTCTTTGTTGCAACTGTTTCCTTGGAAATGTGTGGGTGTGCTGCTGGACAATGTTGTATTTATTGTGAAACCATGTGAAACATATAATGAACATGGGTTTTATAGCATGAGTAGCAATATTCTTAAAGGATTAGTTCACTTTCAAATTGAAATTTCCTGATAATTTTCTCACCCCCATGTCATCCAAGATGTTCATATCTGTTCAAAAGAAATTAAGGTTTTTGATGAAAACATTCCAGGATTTTTTCTCCATATAGTGGACTTCAATGGCCTCCAAACGGTTGAAGGTCAAAATTACAGTTTCATTGCAGCTTCAAAGCATTCTACGCGATCCCAGATGAGAAATAAGGGTCTTATCTAGAGAAACCATCACTCATTTTCTAAAAAACAAATAAAAATTTTAGACATTTTAACCATAAATGCTCATCTTGAACTAGCTCTATTCTTCTTCTCTATTAGAATTCCGGCAGTATAGACACTGCTAGGTGTATTACTGCCCTCCTCAGGTCAAAGTTTGAACTAAATTGTCATATACAATATTATAGTGCAAGTATATAACGATTAGTTCAAACTTTGACCTGTGGAGGGCAGTAATACACTTAGCAGTGTCTATACTGCCGGAATTCTAATAGAGAAGAAGAAGAAGAAGAGAGCTAGTTCAAGATGAGCATTTATGGTTAAAATGTCTAAAATTTGTATTTGTTTTTTAGAAAATGAGTGATGGTTTCTCTAGATAAGACCCTTATTCCTTGTCTGGGATCATGTAGAATGCTTTGAAGCTGCAAAGAAACTAATTTTGACCTTCAACCGTTTGGAGGCCATTGAAATGCACTATATGGAGAAAAATCCTGGAATGTTTTCATCAAAAACCTTAATTTCTTTTCGACTGAAGAAAGAAAGACATGAACATCTTGGATGACATGGGGGTGAGTAAATTATCAGGAAATTTTAATTTGAAAGTGAACTAATCCTTTAATTTAATACAACGTTCAATGCTATAGCATAATAAAATGTGGAAAACCCAAGGGGGGTTAAACACTTAGACACTCTAATTAGCTTAATATGACTACAGACCATTAACAACACCTCAAGCCCAGTCACATGGCAGATTGTACAAGCCATATATAACTGCAGGACACACCTCATTTCCTGTGTTTCCAATGTGAATTCTAATAGCCTCTCTTTGTTAAAATGTTTTCTACTGAATATCAATTTACATCAGGTCTCAAGATAATATGACATATGCCAGATCTTTTTATTCCTCTCTGGCTAATTCAGTTATTCAAATGCATTAAATGTGTTGATTAGAATAATATCTGGGCTGAGTTGTGTGTGATAATTGCATGCTCAATCGATCTGGAAAACCATGATCAGCAATGTAGTGATTGGTGACAAGACTAATGTGATAAAATACATATATATTTATGAGTCTGAACTAAATCAGTTTTTCACCCTTGACTAGGGATGCACCGCCCATCAATCGGAACTGGACAGTTTTTTTGTTTTTTGTTTAATTTTGGCCGATCTCTGTTCCACAGTTTCACACAAACTGCACTGCAATCATTTCAAAGCATTACAAGTGTCATTTGTGCGGAAATATAACGAAGCCTGTAAACAGGATGTTAACACCGGCCAGAAACAGGACACACTGAAGACGGACGCAAAAAGAAAAAGAGAGCACAGAAAATGTATCAGGCTCAGCAAGATCACTGTTGACATCGATGCTCGAAATATTGGACGAAAAATATAAATATTGATTTGGGGGTGAGGGTTTATATGAACGTGTCTCTAAATGGAACTGGCGGAATATTATAAAATAGTGTTTATATGTGCAGCGCTGCTTTGTGTACAGCAGTAACCAAGGAAACGTAAGCGCCACCTACTGTCAGAAGATGAATTTGCATTTTCTTTCAGTCCGTCTGCTGTTTTAGTTTTGTGCAGGTATGCATAATTACATAACATAAAGCTATAGTCAGACCATTCCATTTTTACTTTAAATCTTGAAATTATACAATCTGATTTAAATCAAAATAACTGCTCATGCTACATGTGTGTAGCATCTTTTGGATCATAATTAAAATGCAGTGGATGCCTCTAATTTCAAATGGCTACAGATTTTATTTATGTTTAAGGCTAGTTGGCCTGTAATTATGGAAACCCGTTTCCGCCACTAAATTAAAAAAATAAAAACGGTAATTGCAACTTTTTATCTCAGAATTCTGACTTTTTTTCTCACAATCGCGAGTTATAAAGTCAGAACTGCGAGATATAAACTCGCAATTGCGTGATATAGTCACAATTCTGACTTTTTTTTTCCTCGCAATTCTGACTTTTTCTCACAATTGCGAGATATAAAGTCACAATTCTGACTTTTTCTCGCAATTCTGACTTTTTTCTTGCAATTGCAAGTTTATATCTCAGAATTGTGACTTTATATCACTCAAATGTGAGTTTATATCTCGCAATTTTGACTTTATATCACGCAATTATAAGTTTATATCTCCGAATTGGGTAACACTTTATAATAACTGCACACTATGAAGCATTAGTTAAGCATTAGTTAATAGTTATTTCATCACTTATAAACAGAGGTGTCAAGTAACGAAGTACAAATACTTCGTTACCTTACTTAAGTAGAAATTTCGGGTATCTATACTTTACTGGAGTAATTATTTTCAGACGACTTTTTACTTCTACTCCTTACATTTTCACGCAATTATCTGTACTTTCTACTCCTTACATTTTAAAAATAGCCTCGTTACTCCTATTTCATTTCAGCTTGTTTTCATTCCGGCTTGAAAAAAAACAACTATCCAGATAAATCGCACTATCCGGATAGAGTGAATTTGATTGTGGTTGGATGAGAATAAACATAGGCTATACCATTCTGACACCCTATTGGTTTGTACGCGATCCATCACACCTGCACATGACACAAATCACGTCACACTCCAGCAAGGACGACAGTGTTGGGGATCGTTACTCAAAAAAGATTATTTATTAAAAGTTATTATTTCTCTACTACTGGCTCATTTAGGCTATCAAACGGCTGTTTTCTCTTCGTCCTCTG
>NC_063049.1:15478868-15555757 GCF_018812025.1 Megalobrama amblycephala
CAATGAATCTAAAATATATGAAAGTTTAATTTTTATCATTACATTATGGAAAATAATGAGCTTTTATCACAATATGCTAATTTTTTGAGAAGGACCTGTATACATAAAACCATCATGTTATATATATTGGATGAAACACGTGTCTTATGTGACAGTGTCACAATAGTATGACCGAGGTGTCGAGGTCGTGGCAAAAACCAGCACAGTATCGTGTTTATAACCCCCAAACATCTATATATTCTAACATCATGGGGCTTAAACAGCATGGCTATGGGACGATGCCTCGGGTCGAAGAGACGCTTGCGAGCTATCTCTCGCCCGAGTCTGCGTCATCCCTGAAATCCCCGACGCTGCCCACCAGACCGTTAAGAACCACATAAGCTCTGGTGGGCAAAGCATATGCCTCAGCAGGTCAGGCCGCAGCGTGTTTACACACGATGTCTATTCTCCAAGCCTATCAGGCTGACCTGCTGGGGGAAATTGATTATAGCGGTGAGGCGAGTTTCGAAATGATACAGGAACTTCATAAAGCCACTGATCTATCTCTCCGTGCCACCAAGGAGACGGCAAAAACAATCAGCCGGTCTATGGCAGCCCTGGTGGCAACGGAGAGGCATTTATGGCTAAACCTTTCAGACATCAAGGAAAGAGATAAAAGCATCTTACTGGATGCACCGCTGTCTCCCCTGGGCCTCTTCGGCGACTCTGTCACCTCGGTTGCCGAGAGGTTCCAGGAGGCAAAAAAGCAGTCAGCGGCCTTCCAGAAGTTCCTCCCTCGCCAGTCTCTCCCGTCCGAGGCTGCTGAGCGGGAGCAGCCTCGGCCGTCTAGCAGCTCCTCATCTGCGCATAGAGCATAACAAAAACAAAGTGTTTGCCGCCCGTGCTCCCCCGCAAAGAGCTTGGGGACCGGGACGGGCAATCGAAGCCTTCCCGGGGTAAGACAGACCTGAGGACTGTCATTATCGCCAGGAAGGCTTCGAAGAAGTCCTGACGCCAGTGGCCCAGGACTTCCGAGGGCAGCCCCTCCCCCCCCGGAGAGGGTCCTGTATTAAGATCTATCAAATTAACTCCTCTCCGGTGCCCTCAGGGGGCCGTTCTGCCAACCCTGCAACCTCGTGTGCTTCAGGGCGCAGCAGTTCCCACCGACCCTCTGAGGAGGGCCGGCCAGCGTTTGATGCTGTTCCCTGCCGGTACGCCGCTTCAGGGCGCCGAGTCAAGTGCTCAAAAAACACCAGAGGCCAGTCTCTAGAGACTGGTTCCCTTAGTAGAATTTCTGGAAGAATGGAAACGTCTTCCCAACATTTCTCAATGGGTGCTGCGAATGATAGAAAAGGGTTACAAAATACAATTCGGGTTTCGCCCGCCCCAATTCAACGGGGTCCTCCCTACAGTGGTGGGCCCCCAGCAGTCTCTGGTTATGGAACAAGAAGTTATGACACTTTTGCAAAAAGGAGCTATAGAAAGGGTTCCTCCTCCCAGCAAACAGTCAGGGTTTTACAGCCGTTACTTCATCGTTCCGAAGAGGGATGGAGGGTTGCGTCCCATAATAGATTTAAGTATGCTAAATCGTTCAGTACAAAAGCTCAAGTTCAAGATGCTTACACTCAAACAGAGCACCACCCAGATCAGGTCTGAGGACTGGTTTGTGACAATAGATCTGAAAGACGCTTACTTTCATGTGTCAATCCATCCTTCACATTGGAAGTTCCTCAGGTTTGCTTTCGGGGGCGAAGCTTACCAATACAAGGTTCTTCCCTTTGGCCTATCCCTTTCACCCCGCACCTTCACGAAGCGCGTGGATGCAGCTCTGGCTCCTCTGAGACTCCAGGGCATCCGCGTGCTAAATTATATCAACGATTGGTTGATTCTAGCTCAATCAGAGCAACAAGCAGTTCAACATCGAGATGTAGTTCTGTCACATATGAGAAGGTTAGGCCGGGTTCACACCGCAAGCGGCAGCAGAGCGTAAGCAGCGCATATTTTTTTCGGCGCCCATGTTAACTCCCTCGGGTCGGCGGTCACGCCGGCGTGATCACCGCGTTTTTTTTCTAACCAGTGTGAAAGAGACTCAAAATACTCTGTCAATGTTGCACATACAATTAAAAGTTATACACCATTTTAATCTGTGGAATATCTTCTTTTATTTGTGTACACTCAGAGTAACAACAAAATGTTGTGCTTTTTGTAAAATAAAGAAAACTAACATGATGCGTGATCTCTCGTCTCCCTCTGAACGAACTCCAATCTGATAGTTCTCAGAAAATGAACTGTAACTTAGTGAATACTAATCACAAAAAAAATAGACTTATGTCTAAAAAAACGTTGAAATGTCAGGTTTTAAATCATGTAAGTCAAATCGAAAACAAACATTCTGGGTTTGTAATCTGTATGAAAAGAGAGCCATGTCAGAAGTCCGTGATTCAGCTCATTAACCGCTAATGCGGCCACGCCCACGGAGGGAGCGCTATTCAGACGCAAATTCAGTCAATACATGCATACATCGTCTCAATCGTGTATTTATTGTCTTGAAAAGTGTTTTGAATAGCTCTAGTTAGCGATCTCTGGCCTCTGTTAGTTCGGTTAGTTCCTGGATTGCCTATTCTTCTTTAGCAGGCATTTGTGGACAAAAGGGGCAGAGCGCCCTCCGACTGCAAGTATGAATTGAAAACACAGTATCCAGCGCTCATAGTAATGACAATAAATCCTGAATAAATATTACTTCTCTGTATAGAAAATTGACAAACATATGAGAATCCATCAATATTTCTCCAAATGTGCATGCTTTTAAGCTAAAAGCCTATATGAAATGCCATAGAGGTAACATAATTGTTCAGACACTTTGCATCACAGAAATACATTATATTTTAAAGAATATAATAGAATACCATTATTTTAAATTGTAATAATATTTCACAGTATAGCTGTTTTTTCTGTATGTTTGATTTACACCATGATGAGATTTGAGACATGATCAACAGAGGGTTTTTTCACAGCCTACCTGTCTGAAAGAGCTCATTATTTATGCAGGTCATTAGAGCTCTTTATGTGATTCTTTTGTCTTCTCAGGTGAGAATCACCCATTATTCATGATGATTCACGCCTCCACGCATACTCTCTCTATTGTTTTATATGAACAAGCAGGAAGCATAATTTTTACCTCATTTTGAAGCAAAAACTCTAGTCTACAACCTCAAATACCCAGAAGTCTTGTGAACAAAGATTTAATATATATTTTTTGGCTTTATTTCAGTGACTTAAGATTTTTGTTTTTTCAATAACCACGCATAAACTTTATTCCTTCAAAAACACAAACATGTACATACATGTTCCTCACATATTATTGTAGCCTAGTTTGTGCTGAATACAGTGTAATGACACTTTTTCCATTAATATGTTTATGAACAACTGAAAAAAGCACAAATGTCAGGGCATGTCAAAACTTCTCCAGGGCCCCAAAAATCCTCAGACCCCTGAGGGTTAACAGATGAGAGCATTCACACCGCACGCAGAGGCTGCGCGGCAGCGCGGAGCAGAGCAGAAGCAGCAGTGCCACGATCGTTTCGGCGCTGGGTCTATTTTTGCTGCGCTGCTAACGCTCAATTAAAGTGAAAGTACACCTTTGATGGACAAAATAAATATGATTTCACACAAAAAGTGCTCAAAATGCACAGAATAAGCATATCTAGTGTGTTTTAACAAGAATTGAAGTATGTCAGGAAAGAAAATCAATATTAAAAAATATTTATAGAAGATTTACTCATTTAAACTTGTTTTTAATTATTCAGTTTGGGTTAAAGTATGGTATATTATAGAAAACTAAACTAGCCAGAAAATATGATATATAAACATTAATTTAGTTATTACACAGACAGCAATATAGGCTCTTGCATACCCAAATCAAACCCGAGTTTTTTTCGCCGAGTTTGCAGTCTTGTAAACATGTTCACGCATCAGATGATGTAAAACACAAAGCTTACCTCATTTGTGTGCAGCAATGGATGACACGAGGCTTTTATTTATTTATTTTTATTTATTTTATGTTTATATGTGAGTGTTGTACACTTTGCAGTAATACAACATATTTGTGTTTCCATCAAAGATTTGTGCAGGTTTAATTTGTTTGTCAGACGTTAATTGACGATGGGGCCACCCAAACTTTCAGCCAAATGTTACAAAAATGAAAAATGTCACTTACTCACCCTCAAGTTGTTCCAAACATGTATACAATTCTTTGTTCTGCTGTACACAAAGGAATATATTTGGAAGAATGTTTGTAACCAAGCAGATCTTGCCCCTCATTGACTACCATATGGAAAAAAATACTATAGTCCTTCTTCCAAATATGTTACTTTGTGTACAGCAGAACAAAGACATACAGGTTTGGAACTACTTGAGGGGGAGTAAATGACAGAATTTTCATTTTTGGTTGAACTATCACTTTAATAATGATTAAAAAAAGAATCTCGCATATGAAATGATATCAAAGTAAGAACCAACTTGTGTAATAAATATGCTTACACTACTAGTAGGGGTGCAACGGATCGTAGTTGATCTGTGATCCGTATGAACCAGGCCCCACTACAAATGGTAACATCTTCAATTCATGTGTTGGGCAAAAAAAAAAAAAAAAGTCCCAATCACCCTTAATTCACCCTATTTAATAGTGAACATTATAAATTAGACAAAATGGTAGATGGCAAACTGTTTCCAATGGGATTAGTTTTGGTGATTTGCATGCATGCATATTTTTGATTAGCTAGGCCTACATTATAGATAACTTCTGTGTATTATGTCAAGTCAAAATTGAATTGTAGATAGGCTATCTTCAGTACCAATTAGACTAGTTAAAAAAAACCCCGACTTGCCACATAGTCGTAGTGCAGTCAGCTCTTTTGACCACGCATGGGCGTTAGTGGACTATGAGTGAAAAATTTCCAGCTCAAAGCAGACTCAAAACTGAATGAATGACATTGTCACAATGTTATAAACGGACATAACCATCCAAATTTGGGCTATTCAGCGCTTCACAATGCACCATTTTAATACAGCTGTACAGAAAATCATGATGTTTATTACATATATATATTTATATTTATTATATTATATTTACTAGTCTCATTAAGCAGATAAAATGCCATAACATAGCCTTACATCTTCATACAATCTGAAAAACTTGGCCTATATTTTCTGATATCTGTCAAGACCATTATTAATAGCCTATAACCTAGGCTTTCTACATTGGCGTGTTCTTGTTGTGTATACACACAAACAAGGTTGCCAGGTATTAATTCAGAGGATCAACGCACATAGCAAAAGGATGCATTTTAATTTTTCTTTGCCTACAAACATTTGGCTGCCGCGGTACATTATAAAAGGTATCCCAAAAAAATCCCAACCCGCGGGTCTGTTTTTTTTTTTTTTTTTTCTCCGTGACAGGATTTTCAAAATAGCCCAATTGTGCGGGTAAACCCGAAATGTGAGGAAGTCGGCCGCATATTCACAGATTCGGATTCCCTGATCAATAACTCGTGAGCTAAACGCTGTTACTACACAAATAACACCTTCAATCGTAGTACTGTAGAGATGCAGCAGCTACAACCAAATGTCTCAAAATCAGCTTTCCTTCGCAGTGAACAAAACACATTGATCTCTATGCGTGGGCGGCTGGGAGACAAGATTCGAAGGGACCGTCTGCAAAGTGCAAAACCCGAAAATCAAATTGCTAGCTAAAATCAAACTTAGAAAAAAACGAACAATTGAATCAGCGTGATATCTACCTTAAATTACCAAAACCATCTTTCTGAAAATTTTATTTGAAATGTAATTTATTTTTTTGTTTCGACTCATTCCCATTAGTTTGAATGGAGAGGGCGAAGTATATGACCGATGCATCCAGCCACCAGGGGACGATCAAAGAGCCCGCAGCTTAACATTTCAGGAATATGAGGCACACCCGGTTCATCCCTACCAAAGAATATACACTAACAAGAAGCGACAGTCAATAGAACGTTCCATTGCAACACCGGCGCCCAGCAGCAGCCCTGCGTTTCCGCCATTTTGGGGTGAAAGCGAGTTGGCAGCCCAGTTTCTATGGCAATATCAGCTGCTTTGTTTAAAAAAAAACGTACATTAAAGCTGAAATCCAACCTGAATGATGACAACACAGAATAAATCACTAGTGATCATCAAATCCTTTTTACAGTTTATTTTACACACTGTTTAAGTCTTCTTTATTCGCAAAACCTCTCTAGAAACCCAGTCAGTTTAGGTTAAAATTCTTTAAAAGGCTTATAAACAATGAATGATTACAAATATATGAAATTAAATTAAGGACATGCATCAGAAAAATTGGGAATGTTGGACAATAAATATATGAATATAACAGCTTGATTTTGCAGTGTTGTCTAATGTCCATTAAAGCAAAATTGTCCAAAAGTGTGAATTATGCGATAACGGACACAGCAATGCATCATGTATTATAAGATCATTATGTTTGTAGCGTGATCCATTAAAACGTACAATATTCAATTCAGACCTAGTGATACTATTATTACTATTACTCCACTAGGTCTGAATATTGCTAGCTGCAAACATGATGATCTTATATTTATTAATTATTAATTTACTATTAATAAAGGTGTAAAGTTGCATAAAATGGAAATACTCAAAGTAGGCTAACTGTTACCTCAGATGGATGAATGGTTGGATTCCACAACTGGTAAAATAAAACATATATAAGACAATACAACATTTACTGTGGAGCCATACAATTTAATAATTTACATAATTAAAAAAACCTGTTCTATTGCGCTTCTGATTTGGCAGTGAAATTCACCGATTTTGGGTGCATAAGATGTGAAGGATTCTATGGTCCAGTTAGTATTTTCACCCCATAATGGCGGCCACGCTACCGGAGCGCCATCTAGTGGCTGTTAGCCAAAAAGTATCAAAGTGTCGCCTCCTGGGTTCTAAACTCTTTGTCCCTACCCTCCTTTCATCACGGGTGGGGATACACACCAAATGTGTTGTTTGTTTGCATGCCCAAGCAGCTCGAGGGAGCTGTTTGTGATCAGGATCCTCTCCCTCTGAGAACACTGCACTCCCACCGAGCCTTCTTCGAGGAGAGTGGTTGTTTGTATTACAGTGCAGTGTATTACAGTTATTTAATATTTTTCAATATAAAAAAAAATCATAAGAATTGAAAAAGACATTTTTCCAAAAAAAAAAAAAAAAATGGTGTTGTAGTATAAGCAAGCCAACAGTGGTGTGTGAAATAAATGTGGTGATACTACAGTGTGCAACATTGAAAGTTATTGACTGTTTTTGTAGTAACGCTTTTCGGGTTTTGCACTTTGTAGACGGTCCCTTCGAATAAGTCTCTCTCAGTCGTCAGCGCATAGAGATCAACGTATTTTGTCCACTGTGTATTTTGCGGAGTAAAGCTGATTTTGAGTAGAATTTGGTTGTAGTTGCTGCTTCTTTACATTTTTACGAAATAAAAGAGGTGTTATTTGTGTAGTAACAGCATTTAGCTCACGAATCTGTGAATATGCGACCAATTTTACTTAAGTGTACGACTTTGATGCCTACGTCCATCTTACTCACTGTTAATATCAGAAAACTATATATTTAATCAATGTATGGACTAAAGGCAAACCCAACATGCAGATGAAATAACGATGGAAGATTACTACAACTAATGAAGAGTATCTGATCGAGAATGGATGGATGGACTTTCTTAAATTTAACGAAATTCCTTTGTTTATGTTGGAAAACAGTTCCTGTGACACTGCTGCTGCTTGATTTTATTTTATTTTCATTCATCTTCGTAAGATCTGCAGGTGAGTAGGCCTTGGCTACATGGGCATCAGTGTGTTGTTGTCCTCATGCTATACTGGTGACGGAGGAGACTACATTTTAGTTTAGAGTCTGCTATTAAAAAACGCAGATGCAGCCTTGATGTGTAATAAGCGTTGATGAATTGTTTTCGGATAGTGATCTATGAATTACTTTTGTCTAAAATGTTATATCTGAAAAATTTATCAGAGATTTGTACTGTAATATAAGCTATATCATGCTGTTTTCATTCCGAAGTGAAATGTTAAATTCAAATCAAATATCAAATATTTCAAAATTCTTCCATTTCACACATCTTTATTCATAACCCATGCCAGGTGGAAATAATAGCCTAAATCTGAATTTAGAATCTATTGCTATTAAGATGTCCCATAAAATAGCCTATTAGCATATGGTGTAATTGAGATGCATATTTGACTGGGATTCCATTTGTCTTGAATTTGTACGTTATTCAACTAAATTGACCAATATGGAATATTTAATTATTTATAGAGTATTTTAAATTACATAATTTCAAATAAATAAATACGGTAACACTTAACAACAATAATGTTCATTAGTTAAACACTAGTTAAAGGTGGTACAGAGGATGTTTTCGTCGACTGAGTTTTTGAAATGAGCGCATGCGGAAGAACAATCCCCCTCCTTCACAGCTAATTTCAAGTGAACGCCTCCCAAAACTCGTGCACGAGTGTTTGTTTACCACCGGCATTCGCTGTGTTATTAAGCCGGGCACACATTTTACGACTAGCTAAAACATTCTGACTGTGCTCAGCATACAGCGATAGTTTCCTGCTCCTGAAGCAGATTTATATACTTTCACATGGAATTTGAACACCGACTGTAATAAACACAACTGGCTCTGACTGGACGCGTTTGAGCGCGATCAGTCATAAGTATCAATTTACATTCATAATCGGCCTTACAATCGTTAAGCCGCGCACACACTTAGTGGATTCATTATGTCGGACTCACCGCAGGTAACTCATAATCTGCAGTTGTTACTCCTGTCTCCTGACAAAAGCATTGCATGCGGCGCATGTAGAGTGTGGAAAGTTACTAGAGCGCGCAGCCGCGCGTCTCTCACAAGGAACGTCATGGCAGTGATTGACAAGCCAGAGGGCCAATCCGCGCACGTCTCTCACAATGGTAGTGATTGACAAGCCAGAGGACCAATCGTTTACGCGATGATCGCGTAAACGATTGGCTGATGTTTTTAAGGCCCTACCTCGTGCACAGATGATGTATATTAATAATATTCCTTTCATTGCACCTAATAAATAGTCTTTTTATCACTTAATAAAGACAGTTTCAAGTAATATTGCAAAAATGTATAAAACAAAACATCCTCTTTACCACCTTTAATATATTAACCAAGCGGAAACCCCCAGTTTCTCTTGAAGCCAAAACAAAGTGAAGTGACTTAAACTGCAATTCATCAACTGGCCGCTAGGCTCCAAAAGAAAGCAGAATCTCATTGAGCCCCATGTTAAAATGGCCAACTTTACAGCAGAAAAAAACAAACAAACAAAAAACATTTACAGCTGGTACAAATAGTGGTTTTGGTCTATACTGCTAATTTTGCCCTTCATGACAACTCTGAGGGGGGTGATTTTTTTTTTTATAACTCAGACGTTTACATTATATTAAGCCTTAAAGTTCTGCATAATTAAGGGTGTGGTCACTTGAGTGACGTGCTGTCTGTGAGTAAAATGTCTGTGAGCACTTTACCTCAGCTAATTCTAGCCGCTGAATTTGGCATCTCTGCCGTGTTTGTGCTTTTTTCTGGATTATGTTACACAATCGTAAAATAATATGGCTTGCTGCGTTAATGGTTGAGACTTGAGACAGATTTGTGTCTGTGTAGATGTGCGAGCATGCTCAAGATAAACAGAACACAAATTGTTGGATCGTGGCATTGTCTATAAGTTTTGATCGTGAGATTTACTACAATGACAATGGCGGGAGGATATAAAACTCTAACAGCACTGCTTGGATGTTATAACTAAAACTGCTGCATTTTGAAAAATTATACTTTGGATGCAGGCTCATTTGTTTGTTAGGTAAATACGATCATATACAGTTTTACAACATAAATGCTGCTCAGGTTGCATAATTTCTTGAAGAACAATGATGGAGAGTAGAGGCCCATTTCAGAAAGGAGGTTAAGTGAGAACTCTGAGTATGTTAACCCTGAAATGAGGGAAACTCTGGGTTTTCTGTTTCAGAATGGGAGGTATGCCAAACCCGAGAAAGCAGGTTAAGTCAAGCCTGTTTCTG
The DNA here is from genome assembly GCF_018812025.1 of Megalobrama amblycephala. Classification (NCBI taxonomy): domain Eukaryota; kingdom Metazoa; phylum Chordata; class Actinopteri; order Cypriniformes; family Xenocyprididae; genus Megalobrama; species Megalobrama amblycephala. The sequence goes on from NC_063049.1 coordinate 15,489,006, forward strand.
AAAGAGAGGTAACTTACAGGTCCTTCTCAAAAAATTAGCATATTGTGATAAAAGTTCATTATTTTCCATAATGTAATGATAAAAATTAAACTTTCATATATTTTAGATTCATTGCACACCAACTGAAATATTTCAGGTCTTTTATTGTTTTAATACTGATGATTTTGGCATACAGCTCATGAAAACCCCCCAAAAATTAGCATATTAGCAAATCTAAAAAAGTTAGCATATTTCATCCGACCAATAAAAGAAAAGTGTTTTTAATACAAAAAAAGTCAACCTTCAAATAATTATGTTCAGTTATGCACTCAATACTTGGTCGGGAATCCTTTTGCAGAAATGACTGCTTCAATGCGGCGTGGCATGGAGGCAATCAGCCTGTGGCACTGCTGAGGTGTTATGGAGGCCCAGGATGCTTCGATAGCGGCCTTAAGCTCATCCAGAGTGTTGGGTCTTGCGTCTCTCAACTTTCTCTTCACAATATCCCACAGATTCTCTATGGGGTTCAGGTCAGGAGAGTTGGCAGGCCAATTGAGCACAGTAATACCATGGTCAGTAAACCATTTACCAGTGGTTTTGGCACTGTGAGCAGGTGCCAGGTCGTGCTGAAAAATGAAATCTTCATCTCCATAAAGCTTTTCAGCAGATGGAAGCATGAAGTGCTCCAAAATCTCCTGATAGCTAGCTGCATTGACACTGCCCTTGATAAAACACAGTGGACCAACACCAGCAGCTGACATGGCACCCCAGACCATCACTGACTGTGGGTACTTGACACTGGACTTCAGGCATTTTGGCATTTCCTTCTGCAAAAATTTATAAAACAAAACATCCTCTTTAGCACCTTTAAGTGTATTTTTGTAAATAAACAAATTTTGATTTTGAACACACTCCAAAATATATATATATGTTTGTATTGAACATTGATAAAGCAACAGCTTTTGTGTGAAACTAAATCATAAAAGTGGTTAAAGGTGCAATATGTAATAATTTTGCAGTAAAATATCCAAAAACCACTAGGCCAATGTTATATATTTTGTTCACTTGAGTACTTACAATATCCCAAATGTTTCCAACTATTTGTAAATCATGAGCAAATTGCAATTTTAACCAAGGCTCCGGGATGTGTGAGGAGTCGCCTGTCAATTGCGTCATACCCGCGTTACCCTTAATTTCCGGTTTTATTTTGTAGAAACCATGGAAACACCAAAGATCCTTTAATATATTACACGTTTTAATAGACAAGGGAACAACTGTTTTGATATATTTATAGACAGAAAACGAATTGTTGTTATATAGCTCAACACGTTTAGTCTTATTGTTTAAATCAATTTTCTTGATTTGTTTGCGAGTACCATGCTTTACCATGCCTCAGAGAAAAACACTATTTTGTGAAGTAGCAAACAGAGCATAATCAGATGCAGCTTTATTTTTAGTAAGAGTAATACATAATTTTCTCCATCATACAATACGTTTTAAAATGAATTGCATGCCATTTATCAACACAAGCATCCAACATTTAATATGATATTCTAAAATCGATCTAGCTTACTGCAGTGTGTCTCAAACAAGTGTCTCATAGCAGCCGCCGAGCGAACGCACAGAGTAATGTTATAACATAATTTTAAACACACTCAAATGTATCTAATAATAAACAGAGCTGTGTTACCTCATACCAAAGAGTATATTTTTTGCTCATACTCATGACCGGAAAAGCGGAAGCAGCGCCGGCGACTAATAAAAGTTCTGCTGCTCGTGAGGCGTGTGTTGCGCAATCGCTCCAGCGGCCTCGTTCAGCTCCTACAACACTCGGTCCTGCTCTGCTTCATACTACAGTAACGTTAATAATCTCATCCATGAACATGATTTGTTCCCCAGTCCTATCCTGATTCTTTTGCACCATCCGATGAGATGGAGACCACGTGTCCCAAGATTCCTCTCTAAAACTTGGCGTCATCAAGCTACGCCTTTGTTTTGAATAGGCTTCTAGCGACCTCTAGCGGCCAAAATTATTACATATTGTAACTTTAATTTTGTTTAAAAATCTTATAAATGTATGAGGTGGTGAGGGGGGCCTTTTACCCCACACATGGGGTAAAAAGCACCCAGTATTGATACTAGGGTTGTCACGATATTAGATTTTTCACACCACAGTTATTGTGGCCAAAAGATTTCACAAGATATATATATATATCGCAATATCTCCTTGGGGCAGTACAGAGGTGACACAGAATGAGAAGTGGAATTAATATATTTAGACAGCATTTGCAATTTTTCTACATAAATTTAATTAAATATTTAAATATGGAATTTTTTTTATAATTCTAACTTTTTAAACAAAATGTTCTTTTAAAATGAAATGCCCCGGGTTACTTCACTGTAACTCTGTTCCCTGAAAAGGCAGGAACGAGAAGCTGCTTTATTCAGCGCTGTGGGAACGTCTTTAGCTGTGTCCAGCTGTGAATATATGTGTTAAACAACGTCAATGAAATTGGCCTATATTTATAGCTGTCACAGACACGCCAGGCTCTAGCACCCTCCAATCACAGCGCACACCTTCCCCGGAATACTAATCACCGTCACCTGCACCTCATCAGCACGCTCATCACCAGCACTACTTAAGACACTTACACACACAGTCACATTGTCTGGTCTCGTTTGCATCTATGGACTTACCTGAATGCTTACCTCAAGGACTCATCTTGCTACTTACCTGTACTCCGTGTACCCAAGCTCTGCTCCTCGTCTTCGATCTGGTGTGAAGTGTTGTCTGAAGTCATCTACTCCATTCAGCAAGTATCATTCTCAATTGTCACTCTGCAACCACAAAAGGACAGTGTCATTCTCCATATCATTCATCAGTCACGAACTTGCATCTGTTTACTCACCTGTTGTCATCCATATACTCTGCTTGTGTTCAATAAACTACCTGTTAACCTATCTTCTGTCTCCCGGCTGGTCCTATCGTAACAATAGCCTTGCGTTACGTCATTGGAATGCGTCGTGAGCAAGGCTATAATTAGATATGCCACCTGTACATCAGCAGATATTTTGTCTGAAGAGCAGTCCAGGGACATCTCAGCGCAGCAATGAAGCACAGCTTCTCGTTCCCGCCTTTTCAGGGAACAGGGTTACAGTGAAGTAACCCGGGGGGTTCCCTTTCAAAGGCTACACTCTAAGCTGCGCTTTATTCAGCGCTGTGGGAACGAGAATACCCACGCCGCTGCACTGTGTGTCCGGACCCCCTGGCTGTGAAGTGTGTCACAAAGCGCAGAGAGTCTCAGACACTAGCTTGTGATGTCGACTCAAGGACATGAGAGCCCGGAGTAACAAACTATAAAATCTTATGAATGTGTGCGGTGTGGACCAACCTGTCCCATCACAAACATGTTGCAAGGGGAGCGCCCCCTGCCAAAGCTCTAGAAAAGGGAACTCCCCTGGTGGAATGAGCCCTGATACCCATTGGCGAAGTGTGACCACGCGCCTCATAGGCAAGGGCAATAGCATCTCCCACCCAATGTGACAAGGTCTGTTTCGTGGCGGCCGCACTTGTTATGGCCGCCATGACAAACAAACAGTTGCTCTGACTTACGCCACTGGGTGGTGCGGTGGACATAAGTCTGAAGAGCACAGACTGGACACAGTCTGTGAAGTCTCTCCTTATCCGGCGTTGTGAACGGTGGAGGGCAGAAGGCTTCGAGAGTGACTGGATGCAAGGTCGAGAAAGGTACACAGTAAAATCAACAGTGTTAATCTGCAGTTAACAACAAATAGTGAAAAATACCCCCTAGTGTTGGTGAAAATAATCAGAGTTGAATTCTGCCTCGTTAAATTTACTCTGTTAAGCTCCGCCCCTTAAGCCAACTCCGAAAACCTGAGTAGAAGTTCTCTTGTCGCCATTTTCTTTTGCCTCGCACTAAAAGGTAAGTTCTTTTAATTAACTTATTAAAACGTGTTTAATATTTCATGTTAACAATTGGGTAACACTTTAGAATAATGGTCATTAGTTAACATTAGTTAATGTATTAACTAACATGAACTAACCTTGAGCAGTTCATTTGTTACTGTATTTGTTCATTTTTGTTAACGTTAGTTAATGAAAAAACAGCTGTTCATGGTTTGTTCATGTTAGTTCACAGTGCATTAACTAATGTTAACAAGATTTTCATAATGTATTAGTAAATGTTGAAATTAACATTAACAAAGATTAATAAATGCTTTATATGTGCAGTTCATTATTAGTTCATGTTAACTAATGTAGTTAACTAATGTTAACTAATGACCATTATTCTAAAGTGTTACCAACAATTGTACTAATAATAATGCAGTTGTATTTTTTTGATCTGGTGTAATTTGGTTTAAACTCAGAAATATCGAATAACTTCGCTGCAAGTCACTAGGCCTATGTTGGAAAAATGTGCTTTTTCGTCACAATGTGGTAATGATAAAGTTTAAATTATGTCAGTAATCTTACTTAATTTGATTTTAAACATTGATCAGCGAACATAAGCAGAAGCTCAACCAAAACTGAATAACACACAAGAACTGTGCTGGTTACGTGCTGCATAACCAGTGAGGTTCATTCTCGTATGTTATGCGATACTTTTGAGCTTCCGGATGAGGTTTGGTTTTGTGTGTTATTAAGGTTCAGTTGAGCTTCTGCTTATGTTCACTGATCATTGTTTACATGCGATTAAAAACCTGAATTAAATCTGTTCATCATAAGCGATCAAGTCTCTTCAGACAATTTGATCTAAACCCCAATTCATATGGATTAGTTTTCCGATGTCTTTATGAACTTTTTGAAGCGTTAAAGTGTCAGTTACAAAGGCAGTCTATGGAAGGAAATCTGACAGCATTCTGTCATCAAAAATATCATAATTTGTGTTCCAAACAAGAACAAAAGTCTCATGGATTTGGAACGACATGAGGGTGAGACTTTTCATTTTGTGGGTGATCTAACCCTTTAAATGTGACTAAGGATTAACTTCATATAGCATTCTTTAAGCAGTGTTGATCTTAAAATGCTTTTGTTGTTCATCAGGAAAAGCATCATCTTGTTAAGGCCAGAAAAGGCATCTACATCTCAAGTAGGGATATCTTGTCTTCTAGAAGGTTTTTTTTTATTTACTATTATTTTTATTATTATTTTCTTGTAGTTTTCTTTATTTAACATTAGTCCTCTGCAATTTGCTTGGTTTTCTTAGAGTGAAACAAGCATTGAGGAGCACCTTCAAGACATCGCTGGAAGTGCTCAGCCCTATCACCTGGCTGTTGAAACCAAGAATTCAGTTCACCAGTTCTTCATTCTTGATCAACATGTCATTCCATGCAAGTCAGCCTCTTCTTTTGATGCCTTTTGATGAAATTTTTAATGGGATTAATTCACCCAAAAATGAAAATTCTGTCATTAACTCTCCCTCACGCCGTTCCAAACCCGTAAGACCTTCGTTCATCTTCGAAACACCAATGAAAATATTTTAATGAAGTTTCTGTCCCTCTGTTGACAGTTTACACAACTAGCACATTCAAGGCCCCGACAGGTAGTAATGACACATTAAAGTAATCTATGTTACTCTATTGGTTTAACCTCAACTTTATACACGCAATCACACAACAACGACTGCTTTCATTTCACCAAATCACTCATGCATCGTGGTGCTCTCATGTACGCAAGTCCAGTTTTGTGTTGCTTCATAAAACTGAAGTTAAATCAACAGAGTCACATGGGTTACTTTAATGATGTCTTTACTGCTTTTCTGGGCCTTGAAAGTGGTAGTTGTGTAGGCTGTCAATGAAGTGACAGAAGTCTCCCAGATTTCATCAAAAATTTATTCATTTGTGTTCTGAAAATGAACAAAAGCCTTACAGGTTTAGAATGACATGAGGGTGAGTTAAGGAGAGAATTTTCATTTTTTGGTGAACTAACTTTTTAAGGCACACTTTGGTTTTGGCACCATTTATAACACTATTCTACACAAGATGTACACTTTCATTCAGACCACAGTGTACAACAAAGATGTTGGCAAAGTGGAAGTCTTTGTATTGCTGAGGTTAGAGCAAGGCTGCTTAGCTAGGTGGTTCAACAGATTCTGTACCGCATATAGTGATGTATTGTCATTTCGTGCAGATGTGACGTATTTTTGTGCATATACGTGTATGTTTCTTGACCCTGACAATGTTTAAATGTTTTAAATGTGATGTCGTTGAACTTGTTTTCTTTTCTGTTTTGAAAACACCAATTGGGTTTTAAAATTTGATAATTTTTCACTATTACAAATGTAAATAAACTCTACATAAGTGAAATATTAACACTAATCGGAGTTAATTTTCCCCTAGTGGTTAAATCTAGTAACACCAAACAGAGTTAATTTCTCCTAGTGTTAAACTCTAGTAACACTATTCAGTGTTGAGCAGCGTTAAATTTTTACTCAAAAGAGTTAATTTAACTCTGAAAATTTAACACTATGACGAGAGTCAGTTTATCACCAATTCTGAGTGGGACTAAATACACTCGAGCCGAGTGTTAAATTTGAATCTTATAGAGTTCATTTAACACTGCAAAATTTACTGTGTACCTTCGGCAGAGAGTCAGGATGAGGATGCAAAATAGCTTTCACCATTCCTAGGGAAAAGTCTAAGCAGGATGGCACAATGGACAGAGCCTGCAGATCCCCAATTCTTTAGAGAAGTTATAGCCATGAGAAAAAACATTTTTTTAGAGTTAACAGCTTATCAAATACTGACTCTAACGGTTCAAAGGGGGTCTCAACCAGGCCCTCCAGGACTATAGCTAGGTCCCATGAAGGGATCCTGGTTCTAGAAGGAGGCCTAAGCCGCCTGGCCCCTCGAATGAAGCGAGAGAGCAGGACATGCTTGCCCAAAGGCATCCCGTCAACCAGAGCGTGGCAAGCCGAAAGAGCGGCCACATAAACCCTGAAAGTGGCGGGGCATGTATCTGTTGATAATTTTCCCTGCAGAAAATCCAGAACTGTAGCAATCTGGCAGTTAACTGGATCTACATTGTGTGCAATACACCATCTTCCAAAGACACCCCATTTGTTGGCATAACTTTATCTAGTGGAGGGAGCCCTAGCATTAACGGTCTCAATAACATCAGGTGAAAGCCCTGTGTCCCTCAGTTGGTTCCCCTCAGGGGCCAAACATGAAGGTTTCCACATCTCCGTCAGGGGATGAAATATTGTCCCCTGCACCTGAGACAAAAGGTCTCTCCCCTTCGGTATCGCCAACTGCCAACTGCGAGCCGTCGAGGAGAGATATCTCCAAGAAACATTATTCCATTCAGCCGACGTGGCGCTATCAGAAAGAGGCAAGTCCCTTGTTGGCAAAATTTAGCTAGAACTCCTGGGAGCACAGAAACTGGAGGAAACGCATACAGGCGCATTCTGGGCCACGTATGCGCATTACATCCATACCCAGGGGAAGCCGGGTGACTCCGAAAGAAATAGAGTGGACATTGTGCTGCCTGTTGGGGGGTGAAGAGGTCCATGTGTTTCATAAAATCTTTACTAGATTTGTTTGACTACCTCGGGTGGAGTTTCCGGACAGATATCTGGGGATATAAATCGCCATGAGGGACAGGAACTTGTCCTGAGCCCAGAGCAGAATGTGCTGCACTAGCCTGTCTAGACATCGCAAACGCAGTCCACCCTGGCGATTCAAATTAGAGGCTACCGCAGTAATGTCCACCCGCACATAGGACATGGTAACCCCTTAACAGGTGGAGGAAGTATTTCAGGGCCAGAAATACAGCTATCAATTCGAGACAATTGATGTGCCAATCAAGATGATGACCTTACCATATCCTTTTGGACTGGACAGCCACCTAAGGCCGCTCCCCAGCCCGTATGGGAAGCGTCTGTTGTTGGCATCTTGCAACATCAACGCATATAGTGTGGGACCCCAGGTGAAGAACCGGGGTCTGAGCCACATAGAAAGGGAACGAAGCCGCAGCGCGTAACCCTTACCATAAACTTGGATTTTAGAAAGGGCACGAAGCACTCAGCGTGTGCCCTTGCCCTTATTTGCCGTGGGGAATTGCTTAGACAAAACCTCTCCACTCTGAGCCACAACTGAAACATCTCATATACAAGAGGCCCATTGGAATCACTGAGGACGCTGATGCCATGAGACCTAACATTTCTTGATACTGCAGAACAGTGCAATCTTTGCCTAGACATTGTTCAGGGTGGTTAGAATGTACTCGTTTGCATTGCAGTTCATGTCAAATCTGACAACGCATCTATAATATGGTTTGTTGAAAACAACAATGTGTAAAACAGACAGAGTTCAGCTAATGTATGTTTCAGTCGATGGATATGCATTCTGGCTTCCCAGTAGTACTTACCAACAGCAATGATCAAAAAGCACGGACAAAACAGTCACTCTTTGTAAACTTGGTTCGCTACAAAAAAAAGCATAATACCGTATGCTTGAATATGAGCAGTCATTTATGCCATGAGCAAGACGCAAAAGAGATCTTGCATGCGCTGTAAGAAGATTTGTGTGTACACTTTATTTTATATATATATATATATATATATATATATATATATATATATATATATATATATATATATATATATATATATATATATATAGGTTGTTAAAACTATAAATAACAAATTAGTTGTGTTAATCTGTACTGTATTTTCTAGAACCAGCTGTTTCCTGTTTATTTGAATAATTGATCATGTTTATGATTGGAATAAATGTAAAATATGCACATAAATACCACTGGTTCATGTTTTCTGAAGTAAATGAAATATGGTCCTGAAAAAGCTTGAGCTTGCTCACTTCGTTCAGGATATGCATCGTGATATGCTTTGAGAATGATGTTAAACTTAGTGTGCATTTCCTTGCATGGGAGAAACTGCTCTCGTGCATTTTTTGAATTCTTCACTTTTCTGTGTTTTAATGTATCAGGCAGTGCAAGGATTGGATCTAAGTAATTTGGAAGTCAGTCCCTCTTGTGAATAATAATCACAATTTAGATTTTACATTAAAATGTCACATTCTGTAGCATTTCTTAAACTTTTAGTTTGCTTAAACCAGAAGAATTAAATGGCTAAAAAATTAACCACTTCCCCCTTTGTATTAAAATGAATGTATAATATCCTTTTCAAACATGTGCAGTATACAGTGTGTATATGTTAACATCTTTAAAAAAATATGTTTTAGGGTTTCATGACCCCTTAAAGCAGTGGTCGCCAACCCGTCGATCGCGATCGACCGGTCGATCTTTATCACTGTTCCAGTAGCTCGCGAAAATAACAGAAATATGAGTAGGCTACAAAAATAGCCTACATTACATTTCTCCAGTCTTTGTACTGTATTTTTGTATTTATTTTTCTGTTATTTTCGGGAGCTGCTGGGACAGTGATAAAGGTAAACAGCCCACATTATGTCTGAGTCTGTAAAACGGCCGTAAACAAGAGGCCAGAGACGCTGAAGACGGACGCAAAGAGGAGAAAATTCTGTTGCAGGCAGAGCAGCTCACTGTTCACGATGCTCGAAAATATAGGAAGGAAATATAAATATTGAATTAGGGGTGAAGGGTTATATGAATGCATCTCTAAAAGGAATTACTGTCTTCAGAAAAATTGATGGCAATGACATTTTATTTTCATATTACCTCCGAATAAAGTAGCTAATTATTAGCGCAGTTCAGCTTTGTTTACAGCGGTAACCAAGGAAACGCTGTGTCACTGCTGCTCCATAAGCGCCACCTGCTGTCAGAGAGTGAATTTGCGTCTCATTCAGCCTGTCTGCTGTTTTTGTTTCATGCTTTTTTGTGTAGCATATAATTTCACAAAGATAAAGTCAGACCGTTCTGTTTTTGCTTTAAATCTTGAAATTAAATCTCAATTAATTCAAATAAAAAACAACTGCTCATGCAATGTGATAGCATCTTTGTTTGGATTGTGATTAAAAAGCAGTGGTTCCCTAGTCTGGCTATCACCAGACCAAGCTCAATTTAAAATTGAACATTGGTCTGGAGAGTCTGTATGGATTTTCTGCTGCACAAGAGGCGTGATCAACGAGCATTATTCACGCAATTGGATAGTCCTTCAACCAATCAGATCAACGATCCGGGTGACGTACTTTGCAGAGCGATGCGAAAACTCTATTGGTTTGTAGCATTGATCAGCGGTTTGCAGAAGCAGCAATGGCATCGAGCGATTTTTGCAGGTTGTGCCAAAAACATGAAAGTGAGTGGTATTTACACCCAGTCGAGCGATTTGTTTGCTAAACTAAAGAAGTCATTCAGCATCGTCGAGAGTTTAAAAGGCGACTCTGATACTGTTCTGGTTCAGTGTAAATGAACGCGGAATATAGCCGCCCTAAACTATGTCATTGTCATGACAACCAAAAAGAATCCCAGTCAGCTCAGGCGGCGCGAGATTCAAGAAGCAGGGAGACGAAACATATAGAGCAAATAATAAAAATATTGTCTACCAACAAGGGGCATTGAAGTAAAAGAGTCCTGTACTCACATCGTGAAGCAAACCACCAAAATAACAGCAGAGAATCGTCGTGTGTCATCAATTGGCTTTCGCCGTTTGTAATCCTCCTATGAAGAGACTGTCGGATCAACGCTCTGCTACGTTTCTCTCAGATAAGGTAAATGCTTAACACAATCGGCGTTACTGTGATTGTGCATTGTTATATTGGAGTGACGGGTAGATCAGATTGAGTTTGAAAACTGCTTGCCGTCGCTTCTCTATCGTCATCGTGTTATACCCGCCAATAGCGAGCAAGGTGGCTAAGCCAGTCTGTGATTGGTTCCCGCAAAAATGTAAGAGATGCAGCAGAATTGAATGTACGGGTTTCCAGACTGAGTTGCCGGGCGAAATCAAATCGCCGGCAGATCAGGCTGGGTTTACCAAATGGCTATGTATTTTTGTTTATAATAATAATAATAATAATAATAAATATCTGCAACCAGTATCAGAATCGGCCAATTTGCTTGTAAAAATAAATAAATAAATCAGAATCTAAATTGGCCACGAAAAAAAAAAAACTAAATATTATCTCAGCTGTCTTTTTCTATCAAGTAGATCTTGTCTTTCATAAAGGTCGAGGTCAGGGATCTTGGGCTTAAAAAGGTTGGTGACCACTGCCTTAAAGGAACGTTATCAGAAAGGAAGCTGGAAGTTGAGTCTCTGTGGCTGTTAATGAGCTCACACAAATGAAAATTCTGTCATCATACACATTCTTATATCATTCTGAATCTGTATGACTTTTTTTATTTTGTGAAACATAACTTGGTTTTTTTTTGTCCTAACAATGGAAGTCAATGGTAACCAAAAATATCTTCTTTAGTTCTGCAGAACAAAGAAAGTCCCTTTTAAGGTTCTCTAGTCACTAGGAATTGCCAAAAACTGCTTTGTGCTTGCCCAACTGAACATCTCCATGTACAGTGTTTGCTAATTCATGTATTGTGTGCTTTTTTTTTTATAAAGGTGTAAAGGTCATTGGTCATGATACAGCAGTCATATATGGAGAGAACGCCACTTTGTTGTGCCAGCTGACTGACACTGATGATAGTTTAACTCGTATTATATGGAAGAAAAAGACACAAGAACACCCTGAAGAGAAGATCTTCTTTGGTATTCGTCCAGGTAACAAAATTGATGAGCCAAATGGATTGAGAGGCAGAGTACAATTTATTGGGAACTTTGAAGAGAAAAATGGATCAATTCAGCTGCTCAGAATGAGACTTCTGGATGATGGGATCTACACATGTGTTTTCAATCTATTTCCCAGTGGGTCATATGAGACTGACATCAATGCCACAGTTTTGGGTATGGCAGCTTGATCATGTTTGTTTTTTGTTTTTTTCTCTCCTCTCTCTGATTTACAGCAATGACATAATGCCTACATACTAGAGTATATGCATTATATCTGTTTTGACTTCCAAACAACTCAATTATTTAAAATAATTTTTGCTTACATAACATATTTAAAAGGCTTTACTACTATGAAAATTGCTTGTTCTAGCTAAATTTGTAAAAGTGATATTTTATGCTTTTAGTGGTTATGAGAAGACCAAGAGCAGACTAAGTTATTTTAGTCAGTTTTCACTGTCCACAATGAATGATTATATTTTTCTTTTTTTCTTTTTCAAATTTAGTTCGTCCTGTGGTTAATGTGAAAGGGGAGGAGCCTATTGCTGGTTATTTAAAGGCAACATTAGCGTCATGCTTGGCCTCTAATGCATGGCCTGCAGCAGAAGTGATGTGGAGATTAGGAGATCTGGAAAACTCTCTGAGGACTGAAACCAATCATACAGTGCACCCCAATGGGACCATTACTGTTGTGTCCTACCTGCTTGGTGTCCCATTCACACATTTAAACGAAAAGTACGTCCAGTGTGTGGTGAAACACAACACCCTAAGAGAAGACCTTGTACTGAACTACACAATAAACATCCACTGTAAGTATGTGGTGTTTCAACCAACAACAATCACCGTTATATACTTTTTATATATAAAATTAAAACTTCATTTCCTAAATGCAGTTCTCTATTTAAAACAAAGACTTTTTATTGAAGATTAATTGATTGTTTTTTTGTTTTGGATTACAGTGCTTCCCACAGGTTTGAAATGTACTTGTGGTGGTAGCCGTAGTCTACTACATGTGACAAACAAACAATGTGTGATTTTTAACAGTATTTTTATTTATTGAAATTAATTTTAATTAAATAACATATTACATTTAATTACATACTACTATTATGCATTATTATGCATTGTAAATTATGCAAAATTACAGCATTTAAATGGTTATCCTTTTCCTATGTTCTCCTTGCTGTCATATAGTGTCTCTCTCAGTGAATGGGACACAGATTTTACTAGTAAAATTTATAAAATGAATAATATATGTGTCAAATAATGTTCTTAGTCTTTTCTTCCTGTGGGGGAGACTACAATAATTTACTATGAATTAAATGGAAATCAAATTAAATACAATTTATAGTGTAACTAAAATACCAATAATGCCCAAAAGAAAAAACTTAGCGTGTGGTTTCATTATCTTGCGCGGACATAAAAGTGTAAGAGGATAAAAATAATAAAAGCAAAATGTGTCTTCAAATATACTTGGGCGGCCGTTATTATACGTAGGTGGCCCGCCCAAGTAAAGTCTATGTGTGGGAAGCACTGTATTTTAAATAAAATCTTCAGTTATTACAGCTAAAAAATAGGGGATGAAGATGACCATAAAGACACATTTTTGCTTTCTTTGTGGCACAGAAACTAAGAGTATGCTAAAAACTATAATGAAGAAATTATGCATTAACATGAACTTACATTCCAGTAAACAAGTCATTCAGTAGCTGCTCTGAAGGATTCTGTGAGATCATTTAGAAAATGATTTGTCAGACTGGTTCAAACTGGCAAACTCCAGTCTTTTTGAATGATTCTATAAAAGAACCAGCTCATAAGAGTCATTTTTGAATCACCCTACACAGGTTGTGCTCTGTGTTTGTTTTGTGTACGGTAATAAGGAACATCACTTGTTAATTAAATTTGAGAACATATGTTTTTGCACATTTCTGACATGGCATGAAGGCATCACTACTCTCAAAACTCTTAAAACGTATGGCTTAGATTGTCATGTTTTCCTGTGAACCTTTACTTAATGAAATGTTTCAGTTTCACATACAGTAAATACTGTTTATTGATATATAGTTATTTTTTGCTACTTAATTTCTTTTCCTAGATCCTCCAGGGTCAGTGGTTATAATTCCTGACAGTCCAACAAATGCTAAAGAATTCCAGTGTAAAGTGGATAGTAACCCAGAACCAACCAACTATACCTGGACTAGGTAATATATATAAATAAATCAGCAAATAAAAAAGCACACAGTTCTAAATAAACTTTTGATTGGAGAAGCTTTCATAATTTCAGCCAAATGTTTTTTTTTGTTGTTGTTTTTTTTTCTTTTCTGTTTTAGTGCACAATGATGTCTGTAAGGACTGCAAATTTTCTTCCTTTTATTCTCATTTGTATTATATTTCAGCACTGAATTTTGCATTTCCATTTGTTTACTTTAACTTTAGGTGGAAATCAGACAGATAATTAGTAATAAGGTAATACGTTATTGAATCAAATTCATGTTGTGTAAGTCACTAAACATCTTTATCTTAGTGGCAGTTGATATTCTCTAAAGCCAGTGGTTCTCAAACTGGGGTATGTGAGGCGACAGTACATGAACAAAATGTTGTATTTAGCCATTCTTTTAATTCTTCCCCAACTTAAAATAACATTAAAACCCAGCATGCATTTTTAACAGGTACAATGCTGTAAATATATGACTCCAATCAAAATACCACATCTTTTGCGGTCAAAACTTAGTGCATCCAGTGGTGTAGTCTACGTGATACGTAGGTGTATACCCACTAGGAAAGGTCAAGGATTTCCGTATACCCCTTTTAAAAAAAGCGAGGATATGTAACCATCCAATAAATTGCAATAACCTTTGTTCTTTGTTGCTTTTGACATGAAACAAAGTCTCATATTTCACATTCTGCCCATTTTACTATGAAAAAAAAACTGTAAACTGATCCTCTCCTCTGCTTTAATACCAGTTACAGCGTGAAATAAACATGAATGAACATCTAAAGGTATGTTAAAAGATACAGTACAACTTACCGAAATTCGAATATCGTATCGAACAATCATTGTTTCAACCACGGAAAGACGTTAATAAATAGCATAAACAATGTCACGTAACATCACATTTACCTCAGAACAAACATTCACCATAAACTCGTTAGTCAGCTAGAAAAAGTAACTCTAGAGAGGAGCATTTAGCTAAATATATGCACCATATTACATATTAATTATAATTTTTAATGTTCTTCAATAGCCTATTTAATGCATGTTTGAATAAATTTGTCAAGTTGACAGCCACCATTTAAATGTTTATATTTCAAAAAATTAATTGGAGTAGAAATAAAGTACTAAAGACTTTAAATAACTAAAGTTAGTAGGTCTATTATAACTTTATTATTTAAAACATTTCCTTAAGTGTAATTTAAGTTTGTATACAAATAAGTTAATTTTAACCTTCATTATTAATGTAGTAACAACTGATTCCGATGTATATTTTACCGCATTAGCTGAGATTTTTTTTTTCTTGATAAAATTTGCCATGTACTTTACCTGATATACAGTATATCCGAAATTACCGACATTGAATTGAATTGCTTGTGAATCGGAACTATAATGACAGACTGCCAAAGTCCAAACAGGGCGATATTGTGACACAGCCTACTGATAATTATCCATTGTTGTTAATAATAGTTGCAACTTTCACTCTTAAATGTGCATTGAAAATTACCAGCTGATAAAACTTATGCTCCAGGGACCATATTCAGATCTTAACTACACAGTATATTCACTACAAAAAACTACAATACACCACTGACTACATCCATTTCCACAAAAGCAGCGTGCATACCAGGTGAAAAGGAAATATATTTAAATTGTGCTTATTTTTTATATTACTTAATATATTAAAAAATTATACTATACTACGTGCATACTAAAAGTATTCTTTTGAAACAACTTGAAGTATAATAAGTGTATTTCAAGATTCAATTATGTTAAATTTTAAGCAATTTGCAATATATTAAATACATTGAAACTGCTTTAAAAAGGACCCATTTTAAGTAATTTTAAGTATTAATACATTTTAAGTATTTCTCTAAATACATTTAAAATGTACTTCTAATACTTCTTGAATTACATTTACAGTATATTAAAGCGTTTATTGTGCTTTATGTACATTCCTAGTACAATTTCAGATCACTACAAATGCATTAGCATTACATTTTTATTATAAAGCTGTTTTTTTCAGTATATACACATGTACACACACACTTTAAAATCTAGAAAACTTTAATGCACTATATATTGTGTACATTACAAATATTCTTACAGTACATTTAAAAAAGTACAACAGCATTTAATCTTTTGATCAAAATACATTCAAATAAATGAAAAAACATTTCAGTTATACCTGTATTACTGAAATTTTACATCAATGAATAAATAAGCATTACAATGCAACTTTCTGAAAAAAAGTCACTGAAAAACAGTGCAGAAGTGAACAGTGCTTTTTATTTTTTATTTTTATTTTTTACAAATGTAAGCATGCAAATGCCTGTACCAAACAAAGAAACAGAAGAGTTTAAATGTCACATCTTCATTTTCAAGTGGAGGGTCACTTCTTGTATTAACATGAAATATATTATTCTCATTTGTTTCAATATATGTACGCATCACAAGACAAATAATGGAATGAGAGGAATAAAAGACAAAATCAAGCTCTAAATTAATATTATTTCATGGGTAACAGACACTATGGGTAAAACTCATTAAATGTTAAAAGGACAAGATCACAGGACATTCAAACAGATTTTTTATTATGATCATAGGACTGACCTGAAGGAAAATGCTAAATTTGAATGCAGGTAATACATTCGGTCACTCAATATCCCTCTTACAATTCTCTTCTAAATACTGCAGTAAGCTTCAATGAAAAAAAAAAAAAAAAAAAAAAAAAGAGAACAAACATATGTTTACGTTGCTAAGAGCGTTTGCTAAGACAGACGCAGTAACATACACATTCAGTGGCACAGCGATGCCAAAGTCCTTTTAAGACAAGTCATTTCACTTGGCGGCCATCTTTGAAATGCCTCTCAGGCATGCAAGTGCAGCTCCTACCTCTTTGAATGGGGGAAACATCAAATTCTCCAAAGCTGTTTGCCAAGATTTCGATTAAATTTCATATTTGAAACCACCAATGAAATCTGACAACAACTGTCTCATAAATTTTGTTTCTAAATGCTCAAATCATGACAAAAAACATCTCGGGTTACTGATGTAACCCCTGTTCCCTGAGTAAGGATCAAGACGCTACGTCAATGACGTGATGGGAACCCTCTGTATGATGTGTTTGTGAAGCACCTCTGTATCCAACCAATGAGGAAACGAGACGTCAGAGGCGGGTGACGTCACGGACCAGGAAACTATAAAGCATACCCAGAACAAAGAACGCTAGCTTCTGGAATATGTCTGAAGCAAGACGCTCACAGGTATGCAGGGGGTACGGCAACGTGACATAGCGTCTCGTTCCCTTACTCAGGGAACAAGGGTTACATCAGTAACCCGAGACGTTCCCTTTCGTGGGAACTATCGACGCTACGTCAATGATGTGATGGGAACGCTATCCCAACTACGCCATATCACCAAGTACCTGTCTGTTATCTTGTAGACAGAACTGAGGACCCCGGAGAGGAGCCTACGTCCAGGTTGTAAAACCTAATAAATGTGTACTGGGATGACCATCCAGCAGAACCACATATGTCATTAATGGATACTCCTGACATTAAGGCCTTTGAGGCCACCATACCCCTAGTAGAGTGGACACGGACAGCTAATGGAGATGGCTGTCCGGCCGCCTCATAAGCAAGTGAGATAGCCTCGACCACCCACATGCTCATTCTCTGCTTAGATGCTGGACCTCCTTTCTTATGAGACCCATAACACACAAACAATTGATCTGTTTTGCCCCACCGGGCAGCTCTGTGGACATATGCATCTAAAGCTTTCACTGGGCAGAGCAGATTGAGTTTCCCCTGATCCAAAGTTGTAAATGGAGGAAGATAGAAGGCGTGAAGTACGATGGGACCTGGGACGTTGGTGGGGACCTTTGGCATATAGCTTGGTCTAGTGTGCAGGAACGCATTGACCATTCCAGGTGCAAATTCCAAACACAAAGAAGCAACTGAAAGTGCCTGAAGATCTCCTATTCTTTTAAGAGATGAAATAGCCAATAGAAATATGGTCTTTAAGGGTGAGGAATTTCTCTGAAACTTCCTCTAGTGGTTCGAAGGGAGCCTCAGCTAACCCTTCTAATACCACAGCCAAGTCCCAGGCCGGAATCCTTGTACGTACTGAAGGCCTTAGCCTCAGAGTACCACGGAGGAAGCGTATAAAAAGGGGGTCTAGACCTACCGAGGAATGCCCCAGAGGAGCATGGCCAAAATGGCCGCATACAACTTCCTCGTGGAGGGAGCTCTGGAGTTGAGTATGGTCTCCACAACCTCAGTTGGGAGACCAGCACCTATGAGCCTGGCCCCCTCAGAGGCCCCCACAGTCTTTGTAGATGAATTATCATGTCGCCCGCTTGAGACAGGAGGTCCTGCCTGAGTGGAAGCTCCACCAGGGAGCCATCTAGAAGTGACACTAGGTCTGAGAACCATATTTTGGTTAGCCAGTACAGGGCTATCAATATTAGACTTACCCCTTCCTGGCGTACTTTCTCCAGAACTCCCAGGAGCAGAACGAACGGGGAAATGCATATAGACGCAGCCTCGGCCACATCTGTACCATGGCATCCAGACCCATTGGTGCTGAATGAGATAGGGAGAACCACAGTGGACACTGGGTTGATTCCCCTGAAGCAAATAGGTCGATTTCAGCTCGACCAAAGTTTTCCAAAGTGAGCTCCACACCTCGGTGTGGAGACTCCATTCCCCGGGCCTCGGCCCCTGCCTCGACAGGGCGTCTGCTTCCACATTTTGATGCCCTCAGGTCTGGGAGGAAGTATTTTACTGCAAGAAATACCGCCATCATTTCCAGCCGATTTATGTGCCAGGAACTCTGATGGTCCTCCCAGAGACCCTGAGCTGAGCGACCACTCATGATCGCCCCCCAGCCCGTGAGGGAAGCATCCGTCGTAAGCATCACGCGATGACGAGAAGTCCCCAACACGGGTCCTGGGACAGGAACCAAGGCTTTTTCCACATGACCAGAGCACGAAGGCATCGCTGCGTGACTTTGATCATGCGAAAAGGATTTCCTGAAGCGGCGAACCGGCAAGGAAAAGCCGTATCAAGTGATGACCGGCCCTCCTCGGAGGGTAGGTGGAGATCGCTGCGCCCTGAAGCACACTGGGTGGCAGGGTTAGCAGAACGGCCCCCTGAGGGCGCCAAAGAGGGATGGGTACCAAGTATTTTAATACCCAACCCTCTCTGGAGGGGCTGCCCTCCAATGTCCCGCGCCACTGGCATCAGGACCTCTTTGAAGCCTTCTTGGTGATAATTACAGTCCGCAGATCTGTGTTACCCCACAAAGACTTCAGCTGTGTCGCCTGTCCCTGTCCCCAAGCTTTCTGCGGGGGACCAAGGGTGGCGACACTTTCTTGGATGAACGGTCAGACCAGTGCCCTGAAACGGCGAACCGGCAGGGAACATCTGAACTGACCGCTCTACAATCCTCCTCTTTCTTGGAGGAACACCTTCTTGGAAACCACTGCGCCCTGAAGCACACGAGGTGGCAGGGTTGGCAGAACGGTCTCCTTAATTTTCTTTTAAATTCCTTAGAATTTAATGTATTCAATATTTCATTTAATACTCAAATTAAATGCACCCAGTTCTTATATAAATATATATTTTTTGAACAGACTGAATATATTTAGAATACAAAAAACTCCCGTCTACTCAGATCTCTTAATATTTAAAATATACATACACACATATATACATACATACATAATTATGGACACGTGATATATGCGCAGCCTCGGCAAACGCAAGACTCGAGCCGTATATTCATTCTTGCAGACTTAATCTACGCTCTGCCTCGGCAACGCGAGATCCGAGCCATATATTCTTTAATGAAAACTCAATCCACGCGCTGCCTCGGCAACGCGAGATCCGAGCCACATATTCTTTAATGAAAACTCAATCCACGCGCTGCCTCGGCAACGCGAGATCCGAGCCACATTCTTTAATGAAAACTTAATCCATGCGCTGCCTCGGCAAGCGCGAGATCTGAGCTATATTCTTTAATGAAAACTCAATCCACGCGCTGCCTCGGCAAGCGCGAGATCCGAGCCTTGCGTTTAGACTTTTATTCCCTCGAGAATAAAGCCAACAGGAGTGGAGCTACAAAACTCCCGCTAGTGCATACTTTTCTTAGGGACATTTTTATGAATGAACACTGTCACTGTCAGTTGTGAGCTGACGTGCATGCTCCACTCCCAGCAAACGACACATAAATCGTGTGTATCCCTACTCACTTAGTAGTGTAGCACAGGGGAAAACGCGATTTAAACTGCTGTTCACTATTGATTTGTTATAAACGTGTGATTTTGAAACACGATATGTGTGTGACTGTGAGGTGGCGATCCTCAGATCGATATCACAATATCCACCTCCTCAGAGCTGGACATGTGAGTATCGGTGCCTCAACCCAGGGGAAGAAACTGCAGAGCGTGCTTCCACCTGGGAGACGTCACTGAACCTGGCAGGTGAAGGCAGAGAAAGGGCGGCGCCCGTCTCTAACCCCTCTGTCAGATCCATTTGTGAACCCTACGAATGGAGCCTCCGCCCTGCCTTAGCAGAAGCGGGACCGGATCCGCGGGGAACACTGGAACACAGAGTCCTGAGAGTGAGTTTTTAGTGCACACAGACAGCTCCCTCGAGAGCTGCCTGGGCATACTCAACTCCTATTTCACTTCCGTTTCTTGCCATAATACGTGTCTTTTTTATATATAAATATATGGATTGGTGTGAGATACTCTTGTCCTCAGACGAAGAGATCGTGACTTGTTTATATGTGATAAGACAAACAACACCAAATAAGACACACAAGATACAGAGAGCGCTTGCTGAAGACAACAGAAGCTAGCGTTCTTTGTTCTGGGTATGCTTTATAGTTTCCTGGTCCGTGACGTCACCCACCTCTGATGTCTCGTTTCCTCATTGGTTGGATATACAGAGGTGCTTCACGAACACATCATACAGAGGGTTCCCATCACGTCATTGACATAGCGTCGATAGTTCCCACAAAAGGGAACAGTATTTTTCAGGTTAGCTCAAGCTAATGTGAATGCGCAATCCTACTTGTGTCTCATTTCAGAGGCACGTCTGACTGAACCAGAGCTGCAAACAGTTGCTGCAGTGATGTGATGACTTTACCAATTGGCGATTGGTGTCTTTAGAAGGAGGGACTTATTCCGCCATATTGCGCATTGCACTTTCTCCCATTCAAAAAAATACAAGTGACATGTCTTGTGTTATTTTATAGTCTTTAGTAATGCGGTCAGCTGTATGATTTTGGGAATTTTACAATGGCTTCGAATATCCAGTCAAAATCAAGGGCCGGAACTATCCGTTTTATAATAACTTTTTTTTTTATTTAAAACATTATTAATGTTTTATGTAAAGGTATTTATAAAGATAAAAAATGCATTGGAAAGTTAATTTAAGGGGCAATCTAAAGTGCAGTCTAAGTGGAAGAGAGGGGGTACGCAGAAGGATGGTAAATGCCTCAAGGGGTAAAAATGCCTCAAGGGTACTCTAAAAAGTTTAGGAACCACTGCTCTAACCTAACCATTTTTTAACGCCTGCACAAAGCAGACAAGTTACTTTTGCATATTGTGGCTAAACTGCCAAGTTGACACAAGTTCTAGGACTTTAGTACCATATTGGAACATATTTCCATGTCAAATGGCTCGGGGAACAAGAAAAAAAAAACATTGGACAGGACATTATTTTATCTATTAGTTGTTGAAAAGTGAGGACTGCATACTGGAATGGAGGTAGTTCTGAGTGTGATTGGCTTAACTGCAGCATGTATGTGTATATTATAGACATCCTTTTGCTGAGAGAGCAAGTTATAAAAATTTGATTAAAGATTACAAGGTCAAAAAAATTATTCACATGTGAATCATTTAAAATAAGACCAGTAACATGCATTAAAAAAAGGTCCATTTTGATTTCATGCGAACTTTATTTTTGATAAAAACATCTACCAGGTGCAAAGGTCATAGGCTTAAATGCAAGAAAATTTTGTTGGTTTCAGAGAGAGAGAGAGACAAATAAATGGAAGGTTGAAAGGTTTGAAATGGCTTATGGGGTGTTGCAGTTGCTAGTTTTTACAGATGATATTCAACTTTGTTTTACCAGAATTATTTACCAGAATTGTATTAATGTTGTACTACCAGAACATGTTCAGCGATCTTTCATATCTTTCTGTTTTAACAGAGTGAATAAAAGTGTTCCCTATTATGAAGGCAACAAACTTCCTGTCCCAAAACTGTCCCCTGACTTGAATGGCTTGTACATCTGTCAAGCTTCAAACCAGTATGGAAGCTCTTCAGGTTCTCTTTATGTGAATGTTCATATTGGTGAGTCTATTTTTGTTTTTTATAGGTTATGATGCATGTTGGTTGTAATTCTTGAAACACTTATCTTATAAAAATGGTTGTGTGCTGCTTACGCTCAATTAAGCCGTGCTTCCACTGTCGGGCCAAAAGCAAGCATGCTAGTGCATGTCAGGGTCAGTCACGTTTCCACGGTCACTTCCAGGGCTTGATTGGGCCTTCCTTGGGGGCCAACAGCCAGGTTTTTGGCTCACCAAACACTTTGGTCCAAAGCGGGCCAACTGGAGCTTGAGAGGTGGTTATGAACAAAGGCGGAGTTTGTCTGTCAGGAGACAGTCAACACCGCTGCTCATTTCCCGTGTTATCATAACAAGCTAACAACTAACTTAAACATTTAAGACATTTCACACAATTTTCAGCTCAAAATTCACTTTCAGACACCAGTGAGTGTTTGAAATAACATCCTTGCAATCCAATGGGGATTCTGATCACAGTATGAAGCAGAAATATATGCGATGCTAAAGGCTACTTATGCTAACCATTGCGATAATAAATAGACATATGCTATGGAAAATACCAGAGACTGCTTGAAGAATGTAGACAAATCATATTAATTGTGTATAATAATTGTGTATAAACCTCCCTCTGTTGCTTTAGCTGAATGGATAGTGAGATGCTCAAACCTCCTCAGATCACATAATTTTGTGGAAAATGAATAGAAATGCTCACTATTTCTAAAGAAATGTGATGTAAACATGATATTTTATCAATGGTTTTATAAATGTGTAAGCCTTTGAACCTAAAAGCCTTAATGGAGCTGTTTTGCGCATTCCTGTTATTGCAAGTAAATGGAAGCAGCTGCAACTGAATAAGTATGTGTTCTCTTTTTATGTGAAATTGTAAATACCAGTTTGATTCAGCATGACAAAAATGGATAAATTACTGTCAATGTAATGTTTGTTTTTTTGTTTTTTGTACATTGGTCAAATATTGATGTTGGAGTCTCAAGTCTTTTAGTAAAGACCAAACTTTCACTTCTGTCATGCTCATTTTGCGATCTAACTAGTTTTCAGTCAGCTGGTGAAATTGTGGGATTGTGAGATGTCATTCTATGGAGGCAGGTTAAGGGTGGGTTTTAGGTTAACACTGTAGGGCTACTTACCTGAAAGTGGTATTGATTTTGGCCTCAGTGCTTGAGTCTGAAGCTATTGGCCCAGCACACCACGTTGATAGCCCTGGCTCGCACTGGCCCCACAGCGGAAAAGCGGCTATGGTGATGTACCATTCCAGAACTGAATTAAGAATGCTGTTTAATGTCCAACTGAATTGATAAATATCAATTGAGGGAGCAAACAGAAAATTTACATGTATGCATTTGGCATTAAATATATAATTATGCCTGCTACAACTGATCAGATAGAAAAGGATTAAAATTATGTGGCAATTCAAAAATGTGATAGCCTACTATTGATTGTTTTAACTAGATAAATCTTATAAATCTTATCTGTGACAACCCATGTCTTTATGAACGGATAGTCTTTGTCAGGCCTTTAAGAGTAACAGTAATGTTGTAGAAGTTTGAACTTGACAGTGTTTTACTTCTCTCTCTTTACTAGAATCCAGCACCGTCTGTTGGGGTCTATTTGGTTTTTTCATCATCTTTGCTCTTCTTGTTGCAGTTGCTGGTGTTGTGATACTCAAAATCAAGCCGTGAGTTTGAACTCTTGATTTGTCTCTGTGTGACCTGAGGGTTTGGATCTTTTGTATCTTAAATTTTTGTTTGTTTTGGTCATATTTTAATATTGTCCAAACCTTAGCATGAATTAACACTTTTTTTCAGTGATAAGCTATTTATTTGACACAATCACAACCAATTATAATATATTTGTTTTTTAATGTGCAGTTCTGAGAAATGGGATTTTAAACCACTGAGATTGGTCATAACAGTCTGTGGACTAACAAGCGTGATACTCCAGAAATAGAAACAATTTAAACACAAATTATAGTGTTATAAATTGTTTTTTCTAAAAACAAAAAACATAGTTTTTTTGTTTTTTTAATGGAAATATTAAAAAAAAAAAAAAAAAAAAATATATATATATATATATATATATATATATATATATATATATATATATATATATATATATATATATATATATATATAAATTAAACACAACACAATTTTAATGTTAGCGGAAAGGCGTAATCACGCATAATCAAAATCAGTCTTTAAAAAGGGTCCGTAATATATAACTTCTTTATTGCTTATAGTGCACATTTTGTATGTCTCCCTAATTAATCACCTGATTCGGCTCATTAGTAAAGACCTGGAATGACTGTCAGAAAAAGATGTTCAAAAAAAAGTGCAGTGTTAGAGGCTCCAGGAAAAAGCAGACTGTACTAACATTTGGTCGATCTGGTGCTGCCATGATAAGTTTATTTTAATTTTAGGGAATGGATTCTGGTATCACAGCGTTCCAATGATGAAGGAGCACAGGTGCGTTTTTGTTGTTGTTTTAAAATACTGCATTGTATACACACTGTATACCATATACACACTGTTCAAAAGTTTGGATTTGGTAAGATGTTTTTGGAAGAAGTCTCTTATGCTCAAGGCTTCATTTATTTGATTAAAAAAAAAAAAAAAAAAAAAAAAAAAAAAATTGTAAAATAATTAAAATATTTCTGTATTTCTGTTTGCTATTTTAATATATTTTAAAATGTAATTTATTCCTGTGATGGCAAAGCTGAATTTTTAGAATCATTACTCCAGTCTTCAGTGACTTTTATTTATTTATTTACATATGTAATTATAAGTACTTTTAAATAATTACACATTAAATTAAATTAGAATTAAATTAAAACAACTGTATGTTAAAAAAAAATTAAATATATAAAATAATATAGCTTCAAAACATGGGGGGGGGGGTGCATGAGTAATTGGAAGCAAGCAGAATACACAGCGTCAGAATCTCAGAAATTCTCAGAATTTTAGAATCCAGAATCGTTTGAAAGATATATATTATTAATGTTGAAAACAGTTGTGCTGCTTAATATTTTTGTGGAAAATGTTTTTCAGGATTCTTTGATGAATAGAAAGTTCAAAAGAACAGCATTTATTAATTTTGTAACATTATATTTGTCTTTACATTTACTTCAATTATCAATTTAATGCATTGTGGCTGAATAAAAGTTTTAATTTCTTTCAAAAAAATATCTCCTTGACCCAAACTTTTGAACTGTAGTGTACTGTAAATAGATTAAATTTTATGTGATTATATGAGCTAAAACTTGTCTCAACTTTTCCTACAGGACGGTGGAGGACTCTAAACAAGATGGGAAGATGGCTGTGATGATCAACAGGTTGGTGATCTTTTATCATTTGTCATATTTATTACAAATAAGTATGTCATAGATGCAAATCTGTAACAGTGTTCTGTTGGTTTGTATTTTGTTTTGTGATTTCATAGGAATGGAGAGCTTTCAGATTAAAGACAGTGACAGCTGTGTGCAGGCCAACGCTTCAGTCATGAACTGGATGTCTCAAATCGCCGGATGTGCCTTTTTAAAGAAGAATAACGTTTTTAAGGACTGGTAAGGGGAGGATTTAGAGTGAAATCACTACAGAGGTTTTTTGTAGCTTCTGTTTTCAGCTAACATGATGGGAGATCACGTACTGTAGATCACACTAGACTCTGTTTAATAGTTTATTAGTTTTCAGGTACAGAAATAAAGTAAATGTAAAATAGTACTGAAAACGGATGCTATAAACTTAATAAAACATCAGTAAACTTTTGGTCATCAAGCGGATGGGGTCTGCTACACTAATGAAAGAAGTTTTTGTCTTTTGTTATTTGATTAGCATTAAAGGGCAGACAGCAGCGCTAGGATTATGCAACAATATTATACAGCTCAGTACCTTCAGCAGTTAATTAATAAACCATCAGTTTGTTATATCGGCCTTTTTTCTGCTAAAGCCGATATGCCGATGGTTGTAAATTGAGAAAAAATCAGCCGATAAATATCGGTGCATCCCATTAAGTAGAAGTAGTGTGCATTTTTTAAGCTGCAAAAGTCCATTCTGAAAACAGTATAATTTTTTAAGCATTCCGTACAGCTTCCTGACATCTATAAAGCTTGACTCAGATGGGGATGAATTGCATTCATATTGTGTTCTCTGTATCTGCATTGTTTTAGCACCTGATTAATAGAAAATTAGAGCAAAGCACAATATGCATAGCGCAGTTTCCCATTTTGCACGCCTGGTCTGCTTGTTAGGTGGTGGAAGATTAGGCAGATCTGGCAAGTATTACTTGTGCTGTACAACATCACTCATTCATGTGTCAGAATCAGTTCTTTAAACTGCTGAAAGTGTGCTTGATTACATACCACATATAGACATAATTCGTCCTCTTGGAATTATAATGTTCTATCTGACATTTTTTGTCAAAATTGAGTTATTCACATACTCTTATTCTGTGACAACTTATTTATATTATGTAATGTTTTTGTTAATTTTGAGTACATTTAAGGATTTTATTTAGAAAGAAAAAGGTTCTGTCTACAAAGTCGAATGGAATGCAAAAACTTTGAAGCTCAATATCTCAACACTGCTCAGAATGCAGAACCTTGTAATGCCAAGGGGATGATATGTCCTGTTAGTGAGTGAACCGTCAGCACAAAAAGAAAGAGCAGGATATCCTATATCACAGATGTCTTTTAAAAAAGCGGGGGGAGGGATGGGCGCGGTTTAGTGCTGAGTTACCGCAGACAGGTGTTGTCACTGGTGTTGACTTTTAAACTAACTTTCTTTGAGTTCTCACTTTGACACTTGAGTGATAAACAATGGCATATTTTGAAAACACTTGCAAAATGTCATCAGTTTTTGATGATAGCAGATGGTATATATGAGTAGTTCCCATTCTTGTTCATGGAAACTCCCGAAAAGTACAGTACATATCCATTTCAGAGGTTTTGGACATGTTGGATCAGGGTTAGAACTGAATTCTGAATGCAGGTATAGCTCTGGTTTAAATAGTCATGCTTTATGGATTTACTGTTAGCTGGTGTGAAGATACCCATGTTTTAGCTGGAAAATTCACAATTTTAACTGCAGGTAGCATATCCTGAGCTAACTGCACAAACTGTCAGAACACTGCCTCACTGCAGCACGGGTTTTCAGAGATTTCTCTCACTCTTTCTGCACTGAATAATTTCATGTTAATGGAAATCATTCAATTCCATTTTCTCAATTAAACTTAAGCTTGACTGCATTAGTCAAGCTTTACCACAAAACTTAAGCAAATTTTTTTTTTTTTTTTTTTTAAGTGGTTTCTCTGTGTTTTTCTCTTCTCTCTGTCAGCTTGCTACTCAGCATTTTCTTTGCTGATGGTAAGCTTTGGCCTTTTGACTACAATGCATATAGAAGCACATTTTTTAACTCTGCAAGCCTTAGCCTAGCTATGTATACCTGGTTTATGTACATTACCTTTAGGTTTATTTAACTAATGTGTGCCTATACCAATTGTGTGCGCATGAACTGATTTGGCACTAGTTAAATAAGCTTCCTGGTCCAGGTAGCCTATGCATTATGATTCAGGACACTAGTTATGCCTCAGTTGATCTGGCCCAGGCATACATAGCTAGTCATCATGTGCTTATCATGGCTCTTCAAAACAGCTGTAATGCAAAAGTCTTGGGGACTTATGTTGTGTTTTTGTGCAGTTTCAATGTTTTGTTTTGTTTTTTTATCTGTCTGTGCAGCTTTTATATGCTCCCCACAGCATGTCTTTGTACAGCCATGTGTACTTTGTGCTTTCTCTGCAGCCGCAGTGTAAGATCTTGAACATTTTGCATTTTTTTTCTAAACCTTTTTCTTTTTTACCAAACTGCTTGGACCACAATAATTTATAGTTTTATATTTATAATTACCATTTAATATTCAACCAAAATGTATTTGAGAATTTAACCCACATTAAAAAGGTATCCATTTAATTAACAAGATAACTAAAATGGATAAGAAAATGGATGTTTTCTTAGAACTTTATAAAAAATGTTTAAAAAAAAAAAAAAAAAAAATAACAGTGGTAAACTGATCCACCATTGACTGAAAAAATTCAGTCATTTTTAAGTGACATTTTATGTCACTTAAAACTGTAGTTTGCTCCATTGGGTAGCCACTTGCTTTGTGAGACAGGCCTCTTGTGTCAAGGTGATTTAATATGAAGTCCAAAAAATGCAAAGGCTTGAAAAAATGGTGCTATAAAAACTTTTATTTATTTGTATTTAAATTGCTGAGATGAGAAGAACATTAATATTTTGTTTGTAACAATGTGTAGCCTACATTTTGTAGTAATTTCTACATTCTAAAAAAAATGCATGGAAAAGTCAGTACACCCCTTCATTTATTTCTACCTCAGGTGCATATTAGAATATCATTAAAGAGGAAGACCACACCTTATATAAGCATCAACGACCTGGTCGCGTTTGCTCGTAAGCTCTGAGATACATAGATACAGGAAGCAACTGCTTATCAACTTAAGATAATAAGTAATCACGAGGAGAGAAAGTGTCCCTCATACTAGCGGAAGAATGAGTCCTTATAACATTAACGTCATATGGCAGCTACTAAACAGCAATAAAATTATTCATGAAGAAATATTTCAAGAAATTTCAGCATAAAACATTGAAAAAATACATTGTAAATATAAACTACTGCATTAAAATGTAGAATGAATGTAGAAATGTTGCTGAAGATTATTTATCTTATGACCAGGGGAGGACTGGCCATCGGAAGAACCGGGAGAAATCCTGGTGGCCTGGCAAATGATTTGGCCCACTGCCCTGTATATTTATTCGAGCTAAGGCAGACAACTACACAACTCTAAAATTATGTTTTTTATACAAATAATAATAAAAATGGTTACTATAGTTAAACCATGGTAACCACAAATTTTCAATGTTTTTTCTAGATATTTTCATTATGTAGTTGTTGTTATTATTATACTATTTTTAACATTTAGGCAATTTAGAAAATATAGTTTAGTTAAATCTTGAGTATTTAAGTCATTTTAAGATAAAACAATAACACATAATGCCATAATGTAATACTTTAAATTTAACTAAAATAAATTTACATTGTGCAAAAAAATTACAATGAGGTGGTTGTTTTGCAGGAAGTTGGAGACGTGTTGATGAAAAAGTGACCGGTACAAGAAAATTAGTGAATAAAGTAAGCATACACACACACACACAAGTGAGAGACAGAAAGATATCAGGGAAAATGAAAAGAATGAAAAGGAAAATAGAAGTGAAGGTGCAGTTCAAGAAAGAAACTTTAATTATTTAGCATGGTCCCAGCCTAAGGATTTAAACCTTTTTTATGTTATGGCATGCAAAAAAATAGGGTTCTTCATGGTTTCAAAATTTGTTGTGGGTGTGTGGGATGGTCTGGATGAGTGTGAGATTTCCCAGTCTGAATTTTTGTCCCAGTCCACCCCTACTCATTTGATGAGGCAGTGTTTTACAACTACTACTTCTTCTTTTTAGTGTTTTAAAATAGTGACTATTCTGTTTGTTCCTTTACTTTATCGGACACTGTATGTTTGACTCCTGGTTAAAGTATAATTTTGTTGTTTAAAGGGTAGTTTAGAGTCCGACTCCTTTCCCTTTGTTTTATCCTTTTTTTTTTCTTCTTCTTTTCTCTAGGTACTGTTGAAGTAGGCTACTTGAAAGCCAAACACACTGGCAATGCATTAATAGATGTAAGTTTACATTTTAGCCTATAACTGAAGGTTGAGGAATGCTTTTAGACTTTAGCTTTATGTAGCTATCTGTAATGTTTGACAACAATGAAAATTTGTTTCAGCAATATGAGTTTTTGTAAACTGTTTGTAATGTAAACATTAAAATAAAACCAATTTATGTTGTAGCCTGGAGTTCAACTATAGACATGCACTGACTCTTGCAGATCATTGTAAGTGTATCAAATGAAGAGAATAGTTTCGATGCACATGGTTTGGTTTAGGTGGACTTTAAGGTGACACAAGCAGCATTATTTCAAAATCGGCTTCCTTGGTTGCATTTCTCATTTATAAACATAAACCCTGATTCAATTTGCCACTACTATTTTTCTGATACTTCAGGAAAAAAAAAAAACATGAATTCAAATCATATATTGGTTGAAACACAGTAAGTACACTATAAATCCCTAGAGTAAAATCGGTTCATGAGCGAGTGTTCATCTTTACGTGTCTGTGTGTTGTTGTGGCCATTTGATCGCTTGTCAGCGTTGCCTAGCAACCACTGTGTCCTGGCAAGCTAATCAGAGCAGCTGCGCCTGCAGTGCATCACCGCTCCTATATCTGCCTCACATTTTGCTGTTTATTATCAGGTCATTGTTTGCTTATGCCCTGTCGTTGTTCTCACCATGTCTTGCATTGATTTACTTCAGCCTGTTGCAGTCTCTGTGGTACTAGTGCCTGCTGTTCATCTTCATGACAACATCTGACCCTTTGTCTTGCTTTATTTCCCTGCACGTTTGTTGCAAAACTTTGTTGCACTCGCAACTGGACCTTGAGTTTTCTATCCTAACAGTATACATAATCACAATCACTGAAAAACATTTCAAATTAAATTCCTAAATGCAAAGGATGAATAAATATTAGAAGGATTTTATTATAATTAATATTGTGTAGCACATTACATTTTACTATTTACTGCATTTTGTTATTCTTCCAGTATAACATCATGGGAGTTTGTTTCTTCTAGTGTGATTTGCTTGTCGCCATTCTCTGATTATTTCTTTGCAGAATCATGGGTAAAGTAGGGTAACTACAAATTCTGATGTTAAACATGATTAAACATAAAAATTATTTGAAATAATGCAGGCTGATGGCTTTAACAAAAGCATTTACCATCAGTTAACAACCTTGTGGCTCACAGTATGTCAGTCTCGAAA
Organism: Megalobrama amblycephala; assembly: GCF_018812025.1. Classification (NCBI taxonomy): domain Eukaryota; kingdom Metazoa; phylum Chordata; class Actinopteri; order Cypriniformes; family Xenocyprididae; genus Megalobrama; species Megalobrama amblycephala. The sequence goes on from NC_063049.1 coordinate 15,520,175, forward strand.
TGTTTATTTAAAAGTTATCATTAAAAATCAATTCCCCATATGGAGAAAATGAAGAGGACTTTAACTGCTGGGAATTGGATTGTTGCACACTATTAGTCTAACCAAAGTCCCTTTAAGACAAGTCATTTCATTTGGCAGCCATCTTCGAAACGCCTCTCCGGCAACTATTTCAGTCATGCAAGTGCAGCTCTATATTCCTTTGAATAGGGAAACATACATTTCTCCCAAGTTGTTCACAAAGTTTAAGTTTCAGAACTGAAAACGTCCTTGTTTGTCCAATAAAAGCTTTTATTGACATCAGACCCAATGAACGGCTGATCCTGGAATGTGCCTATCTAGGTGAAACCCTGCCTCTGCAGAAGAAATGAACACCTACTTCATCATTGCAATGTTAACCCCACCCACATCAGGAGGAGAGAAGAGCAAAGCAAGACTAAAAATAACATTACCTTTCAAAGGATCCTAATGCTAAGAATGGATATTTTCAACAATGTGAAGTTGAGCTTATTTGTATATATAAAAATAATAGGGCTGTCGATTTATCGTGTTAAGTAGCTTAGTTAATTAAGGGAAAAAATAAAATGAAATTAAGTTACAAATTTTAACGCATTTAACGCACTTGCCCCGTCCCAGACCTACATAGGTCATCTGACATTTCATACAGTTGATGATGAAGGTTGTTAAATAATTGCCTAATATAGTACCCAGTCTAGTGCTGCAAAGATATTGCACAGCACCAAGATAACCGACTTTCTCATCTGAGCTGTCAGAGGTCTGTCACCGGTCATCAATGTTAAAATATTTGAGATGACCATTCAAATCAAACTACGTGGGCTTTATGTTCACAGAAGCTGGTGAGCACGAATTCCAGGGAAAACGCTTCAGTTAGCAGTCATAAAGTGCAAGATAAGACAGGTAGCTGAACTATCCATTTCTTCATAACTGTTTTATGCTTGAAATGTTAAACGACTGACAAAAATAATCAGGTATGCAAACTAATGAACTTTTTTTGAATAGTAGTTATAATTAAAGCTGCAGTCAATTTTTACCCCTTTTTTTGGGTAAAAATTATCCAATAATCCAAATTCTGTCCAATCAAATGCTCTCTAGAATCTGAAGTCCCACCCCCTCACACACTACAAACAGACACTGAAACTCATCTCTTTACGATGTTTGGCTATCTGTATATGCATGCTCAATGCACACGCATACAGAGGACAGAATTGAAACTACGGCTGAAATCGGTCATTTGTTCACACATTTACTAGTTTCTGCATGGTGAATGGCACATAGTGCACTATACAGAACAGGGAACAATTCAGACAGTGTGAATATGCTTTCCATTAACGTGAATGAAGTCCGTTTTCACGTTAGTATAACGTAAACCGACGCAGCGTGAGCACATCCTGCTATGGCCCAGGGACACGAGAGCACAGAGCGGACCCATTTATAATCTTTGTACCCTTGTGATTAGTTGATAATCAGTGTAATTTATTGGTATGCTTTTTTTTTTTTTTTTTTTTTATTAATCTGTTTATACTGATAGTTTAACATTGAGTGAAATGCTTCATGTTGATTTATATGCATATTATATAATTTATAAAAAGCAAATAGCATGTAAGTTTTACTTTACCAGTTATCCAGAATTAAAGGATTAGTCCACTTTTAAATAAAATTTCCCTGATAATTTACTCACCCCCATGTCATCCAAGATATTCATGTCTTTCTTTTTTCAGTCGAAAATAAATTAAGGTTTTTGATGAAAAAATTCCAGAAACATTTTCTCCATATAGTGGACTTCAATGGAGCCCAAAAGGTTGAAGGTCAAAATTACAGTTTACAGCGATCCCAGATGAGAAATAAGGGTCTTATCTTACCGTCTTTGAGCTACAATGAAACTGTAATTTTGACCTTCAACTGTATGGGGTCCATTGAAGTCCACTATATGGAGAAAAATCCTGGAATGTTTTCATCAAAAACCTAAATTTCTTTTCGACTGAAGAAAGAAAGACATGAACATCTTGGATGACATGGGGGTGAGTAAATTATCAGGAAATTTTCATTTGAAAGTGAACTAATCCTTTAAGAACATTGATAAGGATTTTTCTTTGATTTGAGAAAATGTTTTGTTTGGAATTGTTGTTGAAAAAAAAGAGCATTTACTAAAAAACAAAATATACTTATAAATATATTTTGTTTTTCAGTAAATGCTCTTTTACTTGTATACTTTATTATCTTCTTATTTTGTTAACAAAATTTTATATATATATATATAAATGTAAATTTTCAGGTCAGAAAACACTGTTTTTCTTGCTGAATTGCAGCATTACTTTGGGACTATCTTCAACTCAAAAAGGCTTTAAAAACAATTGAAATTTGTAAGTCTTTTAATCTTTTCCTTTGATGTGATCTATTCTGGTTAGTTATATACCCCTGTCTTGTACTTTTCTATTTTTTTTCTACATTTGTACTGCTTCTTTCTTTGTATATAATGTTTTTAATAAAAAACTAAAAAAAAAAAAAAAAAAAAAAAATCTGACCAATCATATTGTCCTTTGGGTGGTCAGTCTGTAAATTTACTAACTTTGTGACATTTCTATGCACATTTGCTGTGTAAGTTGCTGTAAGTCACGCAATCTAAACTCCGCCATTGTAGCAGGCCATCAGGAGAGCGCTAGAGCAGCTGTAGCATTGGTATCGATAATGGTTGAACAATAATTTAAAACTAGACTATTAAGACCTTACAAACCTTTCTATTTCAATTTGGTGGACAGCTGCTGTGCGCCAGGATGCCAGAACAGGTGGGGGAAAGCAAAGGGGGAATCATGTTATCGAATTCCTAAGGATCCCTAGACCCCCTGAAAGGGACATTCTAAAACGCTTAACGCTTAAGAGTGTTTACTAAGTTTGATCTTTTAACGTCACTTAATACATTAAGCTACATTAAGCGTTTTCGTAATGGAAGGAAAATGTTTAATTAAACGTGTTGCGCTCATCTACTTTTCTGTACATAGTATGCTTTATTAGTATGGTGTTTACTAAGTTTGGTTTGTTAATAACACTGTCTTAGTAAATTAAGCCACATTAAACTTTTTCATGTCAGCGTTTTTGAATGTCCCGACTGAGGTGGTTCACTGCAATAAAATGTGCGAACCAACACAACAAAACAGATGGTTGTATTTTTATTATTTTTTGTCTTTTATCTCAGTATTCCTATAAGTGTTGTAGGGTTTTTATGTTGAATAGTAACCCTAAAATAAGGGGGTTTTCACACTGGGCTCCTTTGCCGCGGTCTGAGCCCGGGCGCAATTGTTCCCGGTGCCCCGCAGTGTTGGTCTGGTTTGTGTTCATCTTACGTCATCACAGACGTGCACAGCGCTTGATAGAAAACAGAACGTGGGTCAGTAAATTGTTTTTTTTCTTTCATTAATTTGGTGCTATTGTGTGCAGCAGAGTAAACAGCACTACTGTACTGTACTGTTTCCTGTATTTGCGTCGCATGTAGACGGTTTTCCGCTGCTTGCAGACTATTTTGAGGAGACGGCTGATTACCATTCATTTGCCGCTCTGATTGCACTCGCAAAACACGAATACACTGCAGGTTCACTACTGATCGAATCCAAGGTAAATCATCAACACTATCATTCATCTCTTACATGTGTTTTATTGAAGTAAATATATTATAATTGGCTAAAACGCATGCGCAGGTTACTTTACTTCCTGAACAAGTGCACACCCGAGTCAGTGTAGCTTTCATATTCACGTGAACTGCGGCACAGTTCGAGTGCAACCAAACTCAGACCACCCCCTTCAGGTAGTCTTGGGTTCGGTACCCCGGTGCACACCCGGGTTCACGTGACAGCTTTCACGTTAGCGATTTTTCATGCGAACCATGCCCCGTTTCTAACTAAACTGCCAGTGTGAAAGCCCCCTAAGAGTTTAAAATGTGTTAAATAACTGGGCTGATATAGGCAATAGAAATTTCAGTATAGGCCTACACATTATCCCACCGGTAACAAAATTAGATTGCGTCCATTTGTACCCCTCCAGGTTTTTGTAGGCTTTTAAAGCATCTCCGGAGTAGGACAAGGGAAAGTTGATGAGGTAGTTGTAGATATCAGGATACTGATATCCGTTCCTTTATCAATACATGTTAAAAGCACCCCGGGGGCATTATAGGGACCTGTTATGTTTAATCTGTTAAGTTTTGCTATGTACAGGTCTTCGTTTTTAATTAAAGTGCTGTAGAAATGCAGTTCATTATTAGTTTATGTAGTTAACTAATGTTAACTAATGAACCTTATTTGTAAACTGTTAGTGGATTTGTTGAGCAGTCTGTTAAACTAATTTATTAAATAAATACTAATAAACACAAAAAGTTGACCATTGTGCATTCCCCCCCCCCCCCTTACTACAATTTTAATTGGTTGTTTAATATTTTTTCCTTATTATGAAAACAGAAAACACTACACTGAAAGTTCCTTTTTCAAAGAGACAAGAGGTGCGTCCCAGTTCACATACTTATGCACTATTCTATGACGTTTTTAAGTACAAATAGTGCAGTAGTGCGTTCACACAGAAAATTCCAAAAAGAAAAAGTACACTTTAAATGCCCGGATGATGCACTAAATTAACGAAAAAAACGAAGTGTGGAATGTTGGACATTTCATGCACTCAACTGTCGCAGCTTTAATTACGTAGCGGAGGGAAAGGGGGTATCTGACTCCGTTGTTAAATGACAAAATAACCTTATACAATTCACGCACTACATGGATGAGTATAAGTACATAGTGTATAGTGCGTCATTTAGACACACAACTAAAGTCTTCATTTATCTTTTTTTTTTTTTTTTGTTTTTTTTTTTTTTTTTGTTTGTTTTTTTTTTTTTAAATATCGCAATAAATATTGTATCGTGGACTTTATATCGAGATATTATCATAGTGTGCGATTTTGATATTGTTACATCCCTAGCAGCCATCATTGCTGTTCATTAGCATAAGGTATGTTTTGCCTGCTGGTCCCACGTGAGAAGCGTGATTGCTAGTGGACCAGTTACACTAGTTCAGTGTTTCTTAAGAACAGCATGACCATCAGCTCTAGCATAAACCAGATTGAACTAACATGGAATTCATGTTGGTTTATGTTGGATTTTTTAGCAAGGATGGTATGCCTACAAACTAACTTGTAATTAAATTTGAGAACTCTATTTTTGTTTTACTGACACTTTGTATGACCCGCTTATTTTTACTCTGCAAACCACAGTTTGAAATCGCTGACTTAGAAGACCAGTTTTTCTTCCTATGAACCCTCAAGGCCAATTCAAACTGTGCAGACAGATGCAAATGCGGACAATCACACATTACAGTAAGTCACTTCTCTGACATTTCACAACCACAAACAAAGCACCAACAGATGCCAACAGGGTTACACACTGATCCACCAAAACCCAATAAAGTGTCTGTTGCCATTGTCTGACAGTGACAAACTTCAATCAATAATGTTTATGGACAAAGGTAATTTTTTTGCTTCCTGATTCTTCTTCTTAAAGCCTTCAGAATCACAAACACTAAAGAATTCCAGTGTAAAGTGGATAGTAACCCAGAACAAACCAGCTACATCTGAACTAAGGAGGGTCTAGCTAGCCTCTGTTTTGTTTGACAACACTTCGAATGTCAACAGGAAGTTACTCCACCCAGAATCGCTTAGAGCACCTTTAACAAGAATGTAATTGTCATGATCACCGTCTGCTCCTGTCACTTCCCGGACTACATTACATGCAGTACATTAACAGGACTATAAAGGACTTTCACTCACACTACCTCACCGCAAGGTCTTGTTAACTGTTGTTACATTTCTGAGCGTTCCTGATTCTTGTTTGTCTTCCTGTTTCTGATCCTGTCTGTTCCTTGATACTACGATACTCTGCTGCCAGCCCTTTGGACCCTTTGCTCTGTTTTGGATTTACGTTTGTTATCTGCCAGCCCTGACCCATTGCCTGTATCCTGACCATGATTCTGCCTAGCCCTTGCTGTTCCTGTTTGCCCCTGCTTTGACCCTGCCTGTACGACCACGCTTACTTTTGTAATAAAGCTTGCAGATGGATCTTACCATGAGTCCCGTTTCGTTACAGAAATAATGTAGGGAATTAAACCAAAAGCACATTTTATGACAAAAAAAGTTATTAAATTTATTAATCATTTGGGCTGTTGTTATTCTCTAAGCTAGCTGTGTTTAAATGCCTGCACAAAGCTGACAAGATATATCTGATGCAAATACAGCACTTTAGGGTACACGTCGCTTTGCATATTGTGGCTAAACTGTCAAGTTCACAGATTTCAGGGAATGTACTGACAAACTGGATATAGCTCAAGATGTCAGCATTAAATGGAAGTTTCAAATGACCAAACATTTCCTGTACTATTAAATCTCAACTAAATCTCAAGAATAAATAAGCTTCTTTCAGATCCAGAGAAAAGAACCTGACCCCTGGGCATATCCGCGAGAGCATCTGTTTTAAAGTAATCATTCTGAATGGGCGCTTTATTAGGGCTCGGTTCAGATGTCTGATATCGAGGATGGGTCTGAGACTTCTTGGGTACGAGGAAGTAACAGCTGTAGAAGCCCGACTCGCTCTGGACTGGGGCAACCACTTCTATGGCTCCTTTTGCCAGCATAGTGTTCACCTCGGAGCATAGGACATGCACGTCCTCGCTCGTCATAGAGTTTGGGACCACGCTGTTGAATAACGGGACCTTTTGAGCGAACTGGAGTACATTACCTTGTTTTATTATATCTAACACCCATTTTGACACTCCGGAGATGGCCTGCCAGGCCTCAGCCTGTGTGGCAAGGGGTTGAATTGGCTCTGGCACTGAGTCGCAGTGAGGAACTGCAGTGCTTGAGGGGAATGGAAGAGGAAAATTGCTCTCGTTTTGAGTAAGTTTGTTTTTTATTGTGTCCGCTATCACAGCAGTAGGTCGCCAGGGTGCTTGAATGAGCCCTGTGCAGACAACAAACACTCTGTCTCCTGCACCCAGAACTGAACGGGATGACAGGATTTTTAGACGAGGCAGTTTGGGGGGTAGTCTGGCCGCAGCGAGACTTAGCCCCGTCCTCTTCCTGCTTGAGAAATCAGGATGACTTCTGAGGCTCAGGGTCCAGCACAATCTTGGGCCGGGGTCCCTGTCACTTTGGAAGGGGGTGGCGCTTAGCAGAGCGTGATCACTGCCGGGATTCAGGCCGTGTCGTGGGCTGAGCCGCTGATGGCGTGCCTTTGGCAGGCTGCTGTGTCGGTGCAGATGTGGGACGATTTTAGGCAGAGGAGTTGGAGCGCTTTGGTAAAAAGTGTCACATGGCTTGGGACGACTTTTGTGAAGCGCTCAGTGAACCCGTCAACTGCAGGTCCAAAGAGGCCAGTGGGGGAGACCTGTGAATCGAGTAAGACGGTCTTGATTTCCGGCAATTTGAGCCACAAGTGGAACTCCAGCACCACTGGACTGGCCATCGAACGACCAATAGCCTGGGCCACCATCTTGGTGGTGCACAGTGCCAAGTCTGTAGCACTGCGCAGCTCTCTGAACAAGGCTGGGTCGTGATCATCTCCGTCCATGGTGTGCAGGAGCTTCGCCTGGTACACTTGTAGTACAGTCATGGAGTGTAGTGCGGACACTACCTGTCCTGCTGAGTTGTAAACTCGGCCAGCGAGGGCTGAAGTCGTTCGGCAGGGTTTGGAGGGATGAACGGCCTTAGTTTTCTATCCAATGGTGGTGGGTGGGCAGAGGTGTGTGGCCACAGCTTCATCCAATAGCCCTTTTCATAGCCCTTCTGTTCTGCACCGTCAACCGTAGTGACAGCATGAGAGGCAGATGAGCGGAGGCGGGCAGAGTAGGGGGCGCACCACGATTTTGTCAGCTCATCGTGGACCTCCGGGAAGAAGGGCGCAGATCACTGAGGAGGGGCCTGGAGGCGCCCTGGCAGGAACCACTCGTCTAAGCAGCTGCATGTAGGTTCTTCAGGCGCAGACCACTCCAAACCGAGCTCCTCTGCGGCTTTTGGTAGCACATGGATGAGCTCGGTGTATATTGAAGCTCTAGCGTCGATCGGCTCCAAAGATGGCAAGGGGGCGGGGTTGTGAGATGATCCCGTTCAATCCTTGGCGTCCGAGGCTGCTAGGGACATGCTGTCATCCAGCGGCTCTTCATCTGATCCCTTGAATAAGACCATGCCGCTCTCGATGGCAGAGGGACGCTGGTCCGGGCAGGAGAAGGAGACAGGAGAAAGGCTCCTGGGAGGAAATAAACGGAAGGGCGCAAGGGGTGGAGTCGCCCTCTGAAAAGAACATTATCCATGAGCACAAGGAGGCCAGACTCATGTTCACGCATTGTGAACAGGTCATTTCAGTGAGTGCAGCTTCTGCGTGGGTTTTACCCAGACATCGCACACACTCGCTGTGCCCGTCGTCGGTGTGCAGAGGTGCTCTGCACGAGCCACAGCCATGGCACGACATTTGAAACAACTTCTCAGAGAAATTTGCTCTTAGTGATCTCCTGTAAAGCAGGGGAAGCGCCATCAAACAGGCACACTCGATACTGCAGGCGGCTCGTGAGCGAAGTGCTGACCAGGCTGCTTGAGAGCGGTGTTGGAAGCAGAGCTGCTAGTGAGCGGCGAGTTGAGAGTGGCAAGCAGAGGAGAAGCGAGCAGGTCTGGCTGCTGCAGAGCCGCGAGCTGATCAGCTTGCAGGAAGCAGCGAAGTCCAGCTGCTTGCAGGCGAAGGCGGCTTCAAGTCTCGAGATCCAGCAAAGAGAAGTGATCGTCGTCACTGAAGGAGAATGAATCAGTCTGCCTAGGTGAGATGCTTGGTTATATAGCCAGTTACCCTGCCCCTTTTAGCAGGCTCTGGCACACTCGCTCACCATAGGCTCATGTGGCTCTGCCACTCCGCCATTGGTTCGTTTACTTTAACCAATTGTCATGCAGCTTCACTGCGTGATTGAAAAAGGCTTCAGAAATTGGAGAAAATTGGAGTTTTCCCCATATGTGTCTGGGCCTTGTTTATAAAACCATAAGCGCCGATCCTGAGGGCTTGAGCAGCCACGGAAAAACACAAGATATTCTCTATTCATTTTAACCAATAAAAAAGTGATTGTAATTATCAGTTTCTATGGTTATTTTAATAACAAATATCCAGAGCGCATCAATGTAATGTGTGAGAACAAATCTCTCCACTGGGTTCTTTGGGAAGCAAGGTTATCTTTCCCTCACAACCAAAAACACACTTCTTTGTTGATTTTGTGCGTCCTGTGACCTGTGCAGCACTGCCGACGACTTCCGTAAAGCCGAACGTGCGTGGATGGGCATGCTTTTGCTCTCTCGCTCTGGTCGACGTGCGCGCGTGCCCTTCCGGGAGAAGTGCCCATACAAGGAATTCCGCCCCCGTTGACGTCACTCAGGCCCATACTCGAAAAAATTTTTTGGACGATTTGGAAGAGAATTTTTGACACAGAAATACTCTGTCATACGTCCAACTCATGTTTTGAAACTTTGGCCATGTTTAGCATGTGAATCCAACTCTTTAACAGTGTAAATAAGTCAGAATACATGAAATAGCATTATACCCCCCTTTAAATGTTAATGAAACTACAAATAACTGCTCTTGACTAGAAAACTTTTGTAGCTTTAACAAAGACTATGTTGTTTTACATACAGTATGATAATTACATATGATAATATATACAATATCACTTTAGACTAGACTAACTATTAACTACAACTTTTGCCTAAATAAATGTCCTAATTACTGCTTATTAATAGTTAGTAAGGTAGTTGTTAAGTTTAGGTATTGGGTAAGATAAAGGGATGTAGAATATGGTCATGCAGAATAAGGCATTAATATGTGCTATGTGATTAATAAGTACTAATAAACAGCCAATATCCTAGTACTATGCAAGTTAATACACAACAAGTTAACAGTGAAAAATTGGACTCTAAACTAATGTGAGGAAAAGTACCTTAGTTTATTATACTGAGGTGAGGTCATATTACATTTCAAGCCTGGGAAAGTCCCTACTGAAAACAGTGCCTAAGAACCATTAAAGGGAAACTCTACCCAAAAATGAAAACTCATTTATTCACCCTCATGCCATCCCTCTCGAATTGAGTTTGATTTGTAATTTAATTACACATTTCAAAGGCCATAAAAACTGATAAAGATAAAGCATGCCTTGTATAAGTGATTATATTACAATAACCATCATGTTCATTGTTCACACAGCACATAGAACGCCTCTGCACTTACTCCTGATTTCTCTCAATACAAGGGCAAGAGAGGTGTCAGTCTATAAATGACAGTCTATAATTTGCGTTATATATTTGAAAAAAAGTAACTCAGCTATTTTGTTGTGAATTTAAAAGTATTGTGCTATAGTTACGCTTTTTTCATAAGTTGATAACGGAAGGTGGTCTGGCGTAAGCTAGATATTTTACTTTAAAATGTGTTAAATATGCTCACTTGATATATATGCTTCTTGAGCTTTATGAGCTTGAGCTTTAAAATATGCTCGTTGGTCCCGCTCACTGCCATTATAAAGCTTGGATGTGTCAGGATACTTATTAATATAACTCTGACTGTGTTCATCAGAAAGAAGAAAGTCATATATTGTAGACCTAGGGTGGCTTGAAGGTGAGTAAATCTTGGGGTAATTTTCATTTTAAAGTGAACTAATCCTTTAATATGTATTATAACTGGTACGACTTGTCAACAGGTCCACAGAGTGAGCTGCTGTGGGAAAGGTGCAAGAGTCAATTCAAGTCACCTTTATTTATATTGTGCTTTTTACAATGCAGATTGTGACAATGCAGCTTTACAGTGATAGAGGGAACATCATTTTGGCTGTACAGCAGCTCTAGAAGAAAATGGTGTCATTGATTCATTCTGTTGTAAAAATCATTAGTTATTAATTTAGTCCATTTATCATCCAGCTCAGTTCAGTTTGCAAGATCCAAATCGAAGCAGATTAAATGCTTCTGAGATGCGTTTTCCTCAGCGCATAACTGACATTTTACAGTTATATCACTATCTGTAAATATTCGAAATTAGAAAGTCTCTGCGTTTGGCTCGAGTGATTTTCACAGATCCGTGTGAAAGTGAAACCTGTACAAAAAAAACTATTCTGTTTTTAGTACATCGTTGTCATGTAAATAGGCTACCCTCAATGTAATAGTCAGGTGGTTTCCAACCTTGTGTCACGGTGCACACAAGAACAAGATGTTAAGGATCCAGTTGCAGCATTTATTGTAGGGTAATCCAAAAGTCAAAATCCAGGGAACAGGCAAGGGTCAAAATCCATATAACAGTCCACAAAACAGAAAACCAGAGTCAAGTCAAGTCAAGTCAAATTTATTTATATAGCGCTTTTTACAATTGGTAATTGTTTCAAAGCAGCTTTACATATTAGAAGCACAGAAAAAAGGGAAGTGGTTAAAAATAAGCTGTACAAACAAGCGTGGTAATATGTAACATATACAAGATGGTGCTACATTAAGCCAATGTCGGCTGACTCCCAGGGGTGGAAAAAACCCCCTAGGAGAAAAACCCAGCGTGCTAACACTGGGGAAAAAAGTCCTAGGAGGGAAAAAACCCCTTGGAAGATATATATAATATATGTAAATGGATATGGATATCAAAATCTGAATTATACATTTTTATTATAGAGATTAAAAATAGATTATATATAAATATATGTAAGCGGATACGGAGATTTAAAAATCTGAATTATAGATGCAGCCAGAACTGGATCTGTAGGCCCATTGTCTCCTGGGCTACGTTGTAGTCAGGTCCAGACACAGGTTCTCCATCTGATCTGGATACGGCCTGGATCCAGCACCCGGCAAACCTCAGGATAAGCAGAGAGACAGATATTAGCGTAGATGCCATTCTTATTCTGATGTACATGTATATCTAGTGTTATAGGAAATGTTCTCGGTTCCGGCCGACCTAATTATTGCAGCGTAACAATCCTTTAACGGATTTGAAAAATGTTAATGTATTGATAATGTGTTATGTGTATGCAAGAGCAAAGAGATGTGTTTTTAGTCTAGATTTAAACTGACAGAGTGTGTCTGCTTCCCGAACAATGCTAGGAAGATTGTTCCAGAGTTTAGGTGCTAAATAGGAAAAGGATCTGCCGCCTTCAGTTGATTTTGATATTCTGGGTATTATCAACTGGCCTGAATTCTGAGATCGCAATAGACGTGAAGGACTATAATGCACCAAGAGCTCGCTTAGATATTGGGGAGCTAAACCATTTAGAGCTTTATAAGGAAGTAGCAAGATTTTAAAGTCTATACGATGTTTAATAGGGAGCCAATGTAATGTTGACAGAACTGGGCTAATATGGTCATACTTTCTGGTTCTAGTAAGAACTCTAGCTGCCGCATTTTGGACCAACTGTAGTCTGTTTAAAAGCCGAGCAGAACAACCACCCAGTAGAGCGTTACAATAATCTAGTCTTGAGGTCATGAATGCATGAACCAACTGTTCCGCATTTGTCATTGAGAGCATATGTCGTAATTTAGATATATTTTTTAGATGGAAGAAGGCGGTTTTACAGATACTAGAAACATGACTTTCAAATGAAAGATTGGTATCAAAGAGCACACCCAGGTTCCTAACTGAGGACGAAGGTTTAGAGGTAACGAAAGTGCACGTAACAATTACAACAAACCACAACTGAGGACAGAAACAACTGAGACTAAATAGACAGACACTAATGAACAAACACAAAACAGCTGAGTGCAATGAACAAGGATAATGAGTCCAGGAGTGAATTATGGGAAATGCAGTTCAGACAGTGACAAAAGTCCATGTTGGAGTGCCCTCTGGTGGCTAAACGGGGCACTCCAACTCATGATCATGACAGTACCCCCTCCTTACGGAGCGGCTACCAGACGCTCCATGAGAAAAAAAAAAAGAAAAAAAAACCCCCACAACTCTCAGGAGGGAGGTGGACTGGAGGAGGACCAGGGGGAGGGACGGCGGGCCAGGACCAGAGCCCCCAACCGAAGGCCAGGGGGGAGCCGGAGGAACAGACCACGGGGGCTCTAAGAAGGTCGGGGTCCTGGCTGAATGCCAGGGCGGCGCTGGAGGAACTGACAAGGCGGGTTCCCTGGGGTCTGGAGTCCTGGCTGGTTGCCAGGGTGGCGCTGGAGGAACTGACCAGGCGGGTTCCAGCGGTTCAGACGGCCGGGGCAGTGGCAGCAGGGCAGAAAGCCTGGACGACGGCGGCAGGGCAGGCGGCCTGGGCGGCGGCGGCGGCAGGGCAGGCGGCAGGGCTGGCCAAGGGTACTCCGTGGTCGTATCAAGGAGAGCGGGCAGCTTGGTGACGGCCTCCGTGGCCGTATCAGGGAGAGCGGGCTGCTCCGGCTGCTCTGGGGCGACAGCAGGCTGCTCCGGCTGCTCTGGGGCGACAGCAGGCTGCTCCGGCTGCTCTGGGGCGACAGCAGGCTGCTCCGGCTGCTCTGGGGCGACAGCAGGCTGCTCCGGCTGCTCTGGGGCGACAGCAGGCTGCTCCGGCTGCTCTGGGGCGACAGCAGGCTGCTCCGGCTGCTCTGGGGCGACAGCAGGCTGCTCCGGCTGCTCTGGGGCGACAGCAGGCTGCTCCGGCTGCTCTGGGGCGACAGCAGGCTGCTCCGGCTGCTCTGGGGCGACAGCAGGCTGCTCCGGCTGCTCTGGGGCGACAGCAGGCTGCTCCGGCTGCTCTGGGGCGACAGCAGGCTGCTCCGGCTGCTCTGGGGCGACAGCGGCCTTGGGCTGGCAGACTGCTCCAAAGTCCATAGAGCTTGAGTTCATCCTCCACGTGCGCAGAACAGCCAAAACATAAAAGGTGAACACAGCCCTCTGGGCCAAGACAGGACTAACCAGGACAGCAGGCTGCTCTGGAGCGGGCTCACTGGCTGGAGCGGGCTCACTGGCTGGAGCGGGCTCTGGGGAGGCCTCCGGGTCTTGAGGGATGGAAGCCTTCCTCCTCCTCTTCCTCTTTTTAGATGTGGAAGCGGAGACTCAGTGCCCACCTCCTCTGAGGCCTCTGGAGCGGACTCACGGGCTGGAGCTGGCTTTGGAGCGGACTTGCTGGCTGGTGCGGGCTCACGGGCTGGAGAGGATTCCCAGACTTGAGCGGATTGATGGACTGGAGGGGGTGCTGGAGGTAATCGAACCTGTCCAATCTTATGCAGATGCAGGTACTTAGAGAAATTCCAGAAACTTAGATCTCCCACAAACTCCATCTCCCATTGCGGCAGGAGTTCATCAAGACATAGGTTAAATATGTCCCTGAGGACCAAATCAGGGAGATTAAACTTCTCCGCCCGCGACCAAAATCGTTGGGTGAATTTGCACACCTCCATACCCCTCTGCCGAAGCTCAGCCAAATCTTGGGGACTGCTCCCACTTCCCCGTGTGCTGGACGGTGGCCGGACTCTCCTGCTGCTGGATCCTTGCATTGGTGGTTTGTTCTGTCACGGTGCACACAAGAACAAGATGTTAAGGATCCAGTTGCAGCATTTATTGTAGGGTAATCCAAAAGTCAGAGGTAACGAAAGTGCACGTAACAATTACAACAAACCACAACTGAGGACAGAAACAACTGAGACTAAATAGACAGACACTAATGAACAAACACAAAACAGCTGAGTGCAATGAACGAGGATAATGAGTCCAGGAGTGAATTATGGGAAATGCAGTTCAGACAGTGACAAAAGTCCATGTTGGAGTGCCCTCTGGTGGCTAAACGGGGCACTCCAACTCATGATCATGACACCCTGGTCCTGGAGAACCCCCATGTGTCACCCTATAAACAAACCCATCTGTTTCAACTCATCAGCTCCTTAGTAAAACCCCCAAGGCCTCAGATGTGTGTTTCACATTAGAGAGATATCAAAAATGTGCAGTGTTTGGGGTAGGCTACTCCAGAACTAAGGTTGGGAAATACTGTAATAGCTTGTAATTACAGACCTTCAGACTGAAGGCCATTTAGTTGATCCCGATAAGTGTTCATTGTCAGACGTTTAGCCAATGGTCCCTGAGAGTGGCGTCTGTGGCTAAGACTAATAATTACTATGTTCAGACGAGATGAATATGCTTTCCTCACCATACCTCAATTAACATTTTGTGCTTTTTGTTTTTATAATTTTTAATTTAGTCATTTTAACTTCTGCTTTAAAATTGTAAGTAATAGGTTGTTTTTTGGTTTAGAATGTAATGTTTATATTTTAATAATTGATGTCTAGAGCAGTGTTTCCCAACCACATTCCTGGAGGCCCACCAACACTGCACATTTTGCATGTCTCCTCCTCATTTAAACACACCTGATTAGGGTTATCAGCTCATTAGTAGTGACTCAAAGATCTAAAATGGGTGTGTCAGACAAAGGAGACATGCAAAATGTGCAGTGTTGGTGGGCCTCCAGGAATGTGGTTGGTAACCACTGGTCTAGAGCATAGCCAACACAGATACATTCACTATATTTGGTTCATAGCATTTTCTTTGCACATTGTTTGGAGAACAACATTGGGCATGTATGTGAAACATTTCCTAAAATAATGGATTAAAATAAATTTTGGATTTTCCATTCGATTATTCAAAGAATCAATTAATTTGCAGCCCTATAATCTTACAAATGGAAACATTTTCAGTCCGCTGGCAATATGTCCGTCTCACAAAATATATGAATGGGGCCATACAGTACATGCAAGAAAGCCCTCTACACAGCTGAAGGAATTCTGCATAAAGGAATGGGAAACATTTTGGAAGAAAGATACTTAATAGCTATTTGTGAGTGAACTTTGTTTCAAATTAAATTCTACAATTTTCTTGGTGTATCTTTCTTTCAAAAAAAAATTTAGAATTTAATTTGAAACAAAGTTCACTCACAAATGGCTATTAAATTTAATAAAAAATTACAAAGAAACAGCAAGTAATTTTGACGTGGAAAGACTTTTTTTTGTAAAATGTACAACAAATGTGTTATTTGTTGTCACTTTCATCCTTCAATACTGTCCAAATTCAAGTATCATTATGTCCACATATTCAACATATGGACAAAGGACACATTTCATGGGGTGTACTTACATATTCACATCACTGTAAGTCAAGTGTGCATCAGTGTGATAAGCTTTATATAGGCGCCAACCAGCTTAAAAACTGTCAGGTGTGATAATTCACAGACCACAGGGAAGCAGCTGCTTATCAACAGCCGTTAATAGATATGGAATCACAAGTAGATAGAAAGAATGAAAGAATGTGTCCTTAAAACATCAAGGTCTACTGCAGCAACTAAACAGCAATAAAACAAAAGCCTGCGCATTATTCATGAAGCAAGATCTCAAGTCTTTAAAAAATACATTGTTATAAAAACTATTGCCTTAAACTGAATTTATCTTTAATGTGTCTTTTGATTTACCAAATGCTTAAATGCACAGTATCTGTTGCTGAAAATTTATCTTATGACTACTCAGCTGACAAGTCCATTTTACTTTTTTTTTTTTAAGAAATGACCACCTGTTCTGTTTGTTCATTTCCTTTACCAAATACTGTTTTAACTTCTGGTTGAAGTATAATTTGGTTATTTGAAGAGAAGTTTAGAGTCCTTCACTTTGTTCTGTCCATTTTTCTAGGTACTGATGAAGTACTTCAAAGCCAAGCAAATTAGCAATACTTTAATAAATGTAAGTTTACATAACTGAAGGTCATTTTGATGCCGTTAGATTTCAGCTGTGTATCAGTAATGTTAAACCTCTTAGTCTGTTTGACAACAATTAAAGCTTGACTCAGCAACCCGGTTTGTTGCTAGTAAACTATTTGTAATATAAACATTTAAATAAAACCGAATTTAAGGCTGGAATTCAACCAAAGACATTTACTCACTCTTATGTTTCCCATTGTTTGTTTGAAGATGACTTTGGTTACTTTATTTTTGCAGTATAAGGTGCACATTAGGCGGAATTAAAAAGACACCAAGAATTCTTTCTTTTATTTATTTACAGATATCTATTTCATTTTCTCACCTTTTGTCTCTGGGTTCATGGCTTTAGCATGGTTCCGGGGGTGGGGGTTTAAGAGGATGTGCAGCCTTCCTGTTCCCTATTTTATCCTATCCTGAAGGATTATGGGTAGTGTAGGCATCTTCTAACTAGCCAGTGTGAGCAGGGGAGGTCTTTATTTTACTAGGTGTGATCAAATTTGTAACGGTGCTGCGCAGACCGATTGGTTTATGACATCAAAGTACCAAGAGAGTGATTTGAAAGCATACAGTACAGTCCAAAAGTTTGGAACCACTAAGATTTTTAATGTTTCGTCTGCTCACCAAGGCTACATTTATTTAATTAAAAATACAGTAAAAAACAGTAATATTGTGAAATATTATTACAACTTAAAATAACATAATATATATTTCACAAAGTAATTTATTCCTGTGATGCAAAGCTGAATTTTCAGCATCATTACTCCAGTCTTCAGTGTCACATGATCCTTCAGAAATCATTCTAATATGCTGATTTGCTGCTCAAGAAACATTTATGATTATTTTCAATGTTGAAAACAGTTGTGTACTTTTTTTTTTCAGGATTCCTTGATGAATAGAAAGTTCAAAAGAACAGCATTTATCTGAAATACAAAGCTTCTGTAGCATTATACACTACCGTTCAAAAGTTTGGGGTCAGTAAGAATTTTTATTTTTTTGAAAAGAAATTAAAGAAATGAATACTTTTATTCAGCAAGGATGCATTAAATCAGTCAAAAGTGGCAGTAAAGACATTTATAATGTTACAAAAGATTAGATTTCAGATAAACACTGTTCTTTTGAACTTTCTATTCATCAAATAATCCTGAAAAAAAATATTGTACACAAATATTTTGTACAATTGTACACATTAAATGTTTCTTGAGCAGCAGATCAGCATATTAGAATGATTTCTGAAGGATCATGTGACACTGAAGACTGGAGTAATGATGCTGAAAATTCAGCTTTGCCATCACAGGAATAAATTACTTTGTGAAATATATTCAAATAGAATAGTTATTTTAAATTGTAATAATATTTCACAACATTACTGTTTTTTACTGTATTTTTAATTAAATAAATGTAGCCTTGGTGAGCAGACAAAACTTCTTTTAAAAACATTAAAAATCTTAGTGGTTCCAAACTTTTGGACTGTACTGTATATGAAGCTGTCTGCTCTCACGGTACTATGATGTCAAACACCGATTGGTCATCATGATTTTTCAACATATTTTTTTGATCCTGGAACAACATTCCTACACAAAATGTAGTCCTAACCCTATCCCTTACCTCTAATCCTACCCATAAGTTTTCACTAAAATCTGAGGGGAATGATAGGTGAATGATACTGATGTAGACACACCTAACCCTGGTTGTAAGCCTAAACTTGACATAAACTGTAAACTTGTCCCTCAAATCTGATTGGTTGACTGGAATGTTGCTCCAGGATCAACAAAGATGTTGATCCAGGAACATGTTGTACTTGGTGAAACCACGTTCACCTAACACTGATCGGTCTGCGCAGTCCCGCTTCAAGTCGAACACACCTATTGCGTGTGTATATTTTGAATGTTGTATGTGGAAATGTATAGCTTATTATTTCTGGTATTTTTGATAATATTGATGTTAAAGGTCATTTTGAATTTTATTGTCAATTGTTAAGTTTATTTATGTACATTTATGTGAATTTCATTTCTCTTTGTAATGTTAACTGGTTTGACCCCTGGCGTAGAAATGGTTCATTCTGTCTGTTTGAAGTTAGTTCTGGAGAGGGACGTCCGTGAGGAGGGTCAGAGATGGTGTTTCTGTTTTCTGACGTTAAACTATATAGGGCTGCTGAATGCTCGAATCTGGCTGACGAACGTTCTAAGGTGTGCAATTATTAGCTAAAGTAGTTCTAGGCAGGTCTTGACCGCATTACAGTTCCATATCACTTTGCCAAATGATTTCAGTTTTTTCAGTAGGTCCTAAAGCTTGCAACCATAAAAGAAACAAAACCCACAACAACACCTGCAAAGCAAATAAATATATTAAACAACAGGATAAAAACAACAAATTATTGTCATGGTTTTTAACACAAAATACATTTTATTGTGTCCTGAAAGCAACTCTATCTCACTCAAACGCACACACACAGCACGGACAGGACACACATTTACACAGAAACGTGTTGTCAGTGCTGTGCTGACAAATTAATCAGTAAAATAATTTAGCAATTTAAAAGCTATCTGATATTTCTCACCAAGGCAGCGAGGTAATAACTGTGTGGTTCTTGAGGTAGATAAACTCAGTTTCGCTATTAGTAGAGACACTGCTGCCATAAGACGCAGACTAGGCTAATTCACATATGCTTATTCTCTCAATTCAATTCAAATTCAAAATTGCTTTATTGGCATTACTGTAAATCATACAATATTGCCAAAGCATACATAAAACAATAATAAAAAACATCTCTACAGGTGCTGGTCATATAATTAGAATATCATGAAAAAGTTCATTTTTTTATTGTAAATTATTTTTAAAAATGAAACTTTCATATATTCTAGATTCCCTACATGTAAAGTAAAACATTTCAAAAGTTTTTTTTTTTTTAAATTTTGATGATTAGAGCGTACAGCTAATGAAAGTCCAAAATCCAGTATCTCAAAATATTAGAATATTTCCTAAGATCAATCAAAAAATGGATTTTCAAAACAGAAAAGTTCAAGTTCTTTAAAGTATGTTCATTTGTGCACTCAATACTTGGTCGGCAGCACATATTACAGCAAATGACTTGCTCCTAGCACAAATTACAGCATCGTTGCAGTGTGGCATGGAAGTGATCAGCCTGTGGCACTGCTGAGGCACTATTGAGCCTTCAGATCATCTGTATATTGTTGGATCGACTGTTTCTCATCTTTCTCTTGAAAATATCCCATAGATTCAGGGCTCAGGCATGTTGGCTGGCCAATAAAACACAGTAATATCAGTAATATCATGGTCAGCAAACCACTTGGAAGTGGTTTTTGCACTGTGGGCAGGTGCTAAAGTCCTGCTGGAAAAGGAAATCAGCATCTCCATAAAGCTTGTCAGCAGATGGAAGCATAAAGTGCTCCAAAATCTCCTGGAAGATGGCTGCATTGACTTTGCACTTGATAAAACACAATGGACCAACACCAGCAGATGTCACGGCCCCCCAAATCATTACTAACTTCAGAAACTTCACACTAGACTTCAAGCAGCTTGGATTCTGTGCCTCTCCAGTCTTCCTTCAGACTCTGGGACCATGATTTCAACATGAAATGCAAAATTTACTTTTATCTGAAAAGAGGACTTTCAACCACTGTTCACTGTCCAGTTCTTTTTCTCCTTAGCCCAGGTAAGATGCTTCTGACGTTGTTTCTGTTTCAGAAGTGGCTTGGTAGTCCTTTTCCTGAAGATGTCCGAGTGTGGTGACTCTTGATGCGCTGACTCCGGCTTCATTCGACTCATTGTGAAGCTCTCCCAAGTGTTTGAATCAGCTTTACTTGACAGTATTCTCAAGCTGGCGGTCATCCCTGTTGCTTTTGCACCTGTGCCTACCCAATTTCTTCCTTCTAGTCAACTTTGCATTTAATATGCTTTGATACATCACTCTGTAAACAGCCACCACATTCAGTAATGACCATCTGTGACTTACTCTCTTTGTGGAGGGTGTCAATGATTGTCTCCTGGACCATTGCCATGTCAGCAGTCTTCCCCATTAGTGTGGTTACAAAGAACAAGAGATACCCGGAATTTATACTGTAGGGATGGTCATTTAATGAAACTCAAATGTAAATATTCTAATATTTTGAGATACTGGATTTTGGACTTTCATTAGCTGTATGCTCTAATCAACAATTAAAAAAAAAAAAAAAAAAAAAACTTTTGAAATGTTTTACTTTACATGTAGGGAATCTAGTATAAATGAAAGTTTCATTTTTTAAAATAATTTACAATAAAAAAATGAACTTTTTCACAATATTCTAATTATATGACCAGCACCTGTATAATAGAAGAAAATAATATCAAATATTTTAACATAACTTAAACTTGAAGTTACAGTGTAACAAATTAGAACATGTCTGAACATTTGACACCACAGTGGTTAAACAAATATATACACACACACGTACTGAGGGTCACTGTTGTGGACGGTAGGGAAACACACCAAGATCAGACACACACATTCCACACGTTCACCTGCTGTCTCTCAGGCTGTGGCACGTCCACATGTATCTCACAGCCAGTGCTGCTGTCTGTCCCTCTCCTAATATTAACTTTATTTGTCCTACTTCACTCATGGCTGTAAAGTTCTTTATTGAGTTGCTGAATTTGGTGAAGTAGAGATCTCTAATAGGAGTGTATTTTTGCATTACCATGGTCTGGCATCAATTATTCCTCACTTAATGACCGTAAGCAGTGTCTCCTGCCTGTTGGTCTGGTAATGTCCCCATATATATATATATATATATATATATATATATATATATATATATATATAGCAATTTTAGAAAAAAATAAAATAAAATCATCATCATCAAAAAAAAAAAAAAAAACAGAACAGAACTACACTATGGCCCCGTTTCACAGATACGGTTTAGATTTTAGCCAGGATTAGGCCTTAGTTCGATTAGGGCATTTAGGTAGCTTTTTATAAACATTTTTTATAAAAATATTGATGTGCAACAATGGCACTGATATATTTTAAGACATGTCAGTCCAATTGCTTTCAGTTAAAACAGCTCAGTCATGCATTTTAGTCTGGGACTAAGCTTAAACCTTGAAACCAGGGGAATAAATCCCAAGAGTAAAATGTCTCCTATTTCACCGTAATCACTGAAATACACTTAAAATGAAATTCCTGCATACAAAGGATGAAATAAAAATTAGAATGATTTTATTACAATATAGTTAAAATGTTAGTTGTCTAAGCAATTATTGCTAACTATCACAAAGATAAATACATCTTTAGTTTAATATCTACTACAGCAGCATTTCAAGGCACTTTCTCAGTACAGACAATTCCTTTTTATTATTTAATAGACATTTTTAATAGACAATTTTCTCAAACTTGGCCTGACTGGGCTTGTACAGTCATTCTGATGAAATAATAGAACTAACGGATCAAATAATATATTTAAGTATAACATAGACTGAATCAAATCAAATGTTAGACAACACTGATATGTTAAATACATTTTCTTAATGTAAAAGATCATTATAAATGCTTAATTCGGACACATGCATAATGAAATCATTGTAAAATACTAGTAATGGATGGATAGTCACATGCACATTATGGCTGGAATGTGAAGATAATAAGGTCACATGTTAGTTTTTGGACACAGTACCTGCATTAATGCACTATAAAGTACCAGAAGTCACAGTTTCAATTCTAAGTACATTATTGTTATAAAAGAATTTATAACACTACAGCATAAAATATGAGCATTCCGGCATTCACAGTGTGACTGTAAACTCTAGCTGCTGAATATGACATTCATATTGTCTAGTACAGAATGTAGGAGTAAAGCACTACAATACAACAGCATTCAAAACTATGGCAAGGATCCTCGATGTCTGCTTTACTCTGGACCATCCGCAACTCAAGCTGAGCAGGACTGGGCTTTCGATCAGGACCGGCCACCTCTGAGAAATGAACAAAGTTAAGGGTTGAGTTACATGACCATCACAGTGTATGAATATCAAACTTATAATATGACAAAAGGTCAGCTACCATTATCTGGTCTGGCATTATCTGGTCTGGTATACAGTCTTACCTTTTGCATAAGTAATAGTCCTTTTAATGACATGGTGCATGACGGAAACAGTCTTTTCACAGGCCGTCTGTCAAAAACACATCAAACGCTCTGGGTTATAATTCAACAACCAGCAGTTTGAAAACTTTTTTTGAAAAGTAGCTCTTATTTAGGACATTTGTAGAGTGGCCCTGGAGTATTTGCACACTTAAAGTAAGCCATGTATTTTTATGGATTGCTTAAAAGGTATAATTCACTGCTAGGCTTTCAAATAAAACATGGCTGCCAAGTTGGATGCAGGTAGAAAGGCTAATCTGTTATTGGAAATCTATGCTTTAAAAAGAGAAAAGGGGCTGCTGTCTTTCCTTTTGCCGAATAGGTTGGAAAACTTAAACATCCATAATGTACTGGGCATGTTGCCATCCAAAGCCACTCCCAGTCTCCTCTAAACGAATAGGCTTGACCAGAGTCAAATACAACTTTGCTTCAGTAGAAAATACTTCTAAGCAAACTTTTAGTCATAAGAGTTGTTGAGTTGTATTGTTCCCAGGTGCATAAATTCAAAGTAAACATTTAGTGGGAGTAAGTTATTTTTGGTTTCCAGTGAAGGATCCAGCACATTGTAAACAGTGGCCAAAGGCAGCAAAGGATCATAAATATGGAGGGAACGCAGCTGAAAATCTGAAAAATCCATGTCTGTAGTCAACATTTCAATGACTATGAACACAGTATTTTAGGACAAACGGAGGGGAAAAAAAACAAAAGAAACTGCCATTCTATCACTTAATTAGGAAGAAGAGGAAACAGGAAGCATCTTCTGCCCAATCGTCTAAGCAAAACGGTGTCACATACAGGTAAGAAAACTCTTGTATTGTTCCATTTTACTATAATGCTGATATAACAATACAAAGCAGCAGCCGCCTATATAATTTGCTGAAGCAAACTGCTTTATTTTTAGTCTTGAGAACTCAACTATAATTAGTGTGATATCTTGTTGTTTACCTTGAGATCATTTGGGTGGTGGTGTGTCCACGCCAGCAGCATCGCAGCAAACAGGTCTCCTGTTCCCACAAACACAGCATCTACCCTGGGGATGTCCATACGGATCTGCTGGGTCACCATGGTACCATCTGCTCTCACTGAGAAACAACAGGAGTATATCATTATATTCACAACTGGGATGAATCCCTTTAACAGAAACCACTAGTTAAGAATGATGCCGTTGAAATAACTCTTGAATGAACACATGCTAAATGTGCTGATATTAAACCACTAATTATAAAGTATTTGTATATTTACACATTTTTTGATGGTTCCTCATCCCCACATTCAGTCGCCGTTTTGCATTTCTTATAGAGTGCAACAGTGCCAGTCCACTTTTTCAGTGACATTGGTTTCAGAAGTATTTTTCTCAATCAATTTTTTTTAAAAGTCTTCATTAGGGCATTATCAACCATGAACCAAACCAACCAGCTACAGTACAAGGTGAGCCGCAACATTACAAATTCTGTTTTTTAAAAAAGACAAATTCACAAGACTGTGTACTCACTTAATGCCTTTAATGAGGGCAAGAACTACAATCCCATGAAGCATTGCAAATGACAAATGAAAATGATGGAGAAATATAGAGATATTGATTTAAAGATGTTGATTAAAACCATACATAATATATTTTAAGATTTTTTTCAAAACATGCATACATACACAAATGGTTATTATATTATAGATTATAAGGAGACTGACTACTACGTCATTCACAGTTCTTCGTGTAGTGGGTGGGCGCTATAGTAAAAGCTTTTGGTGTGATTTGCATGTCATAATTCCCTGATTGGTGGAATTTTTTCTGCAGAGTCAAACTTGCAAGAAATTCTGCTGCTAAACAATTATTTAAAAAAAAAAAAAATGAAATAGGGCAGGATGATGGCTTCAACAATAGCATATACCATCGATTAACAACCTTGTAGCTCACAGTAAGTCTGTCTGTAAAGGTTTATTAGTTAGTTTATCAGGTTTATCAGTTCCCCTATAAACAATAAATGGAACTTCCAGAACTTGACAGTTTGGGCTTTCACACTGAATAGTTCTAGGAACTCAGTTATAGGAACTAGCTACTTCATAGTTGCCCGGGAACTAATTTCTCCCCCGGCCATGTCCCTGGTTGCCTTCGCTCTGGGAATAGGAACTGTGAAGTGGCCGACACGAAATCTCCTATGACAACTTTCAGTATCGAGGGGGAGAAAAGAACACAACCCTGCAGACAACAGGTAAATGCCATTATGGCTGTTTTTTCAAGTTTGTGAAGTAAATATGTTTACACAGCTTTTTAAAAATGCTGTTGTCATGAACCAGGTTTAATTGCTCCTTATTTTCTCCTTTCTTCCCATCTTCTCTTTTAGTTGGTTTCACATGCATCTCATTTCTCCTCAGCGTTCGCGCTAATTGCTCGCGCACCTGTCGCGTTTCTACCTTGATTGTTTCCCCTTCTTTGCTCCGCTGTTCGCCGCGCTTCAGTGTCGGATTATTGTTTCCCATGCCGGCGTTCTCTCCTTGATTATTCAAGAAGCTATTTTGACCTGTATTATTGTGTGTGCCACAGTCTTAGTCCCAGTCCTAGTCACAGACGCCTTCTCAGGATCTATCCATCTGAGTGTCTCTCCATCTGCCGGCCGAGGTGTTTTCCATCCCCTGCCTAAGGATCTCCCGTTCTGAGACGGTGCTGCAGCTCTTCCTAGCTGTTTTTTCGTTTCATACCAGCTGCGAGTGTGTTTGAGAAGCCGCACTTGGCAGTCTGCTATGGATGTTGTTTCAAGATAAATAGACTATTAAACTGTGATTATCGCACTCTCTCGCCTTAACAGCTCGTTTCCTAACAGCTGTGACCAATCAACATACACTCACGTCACTGATAGTTCCTACAGTGCTGGTTTAGACCCAACTCTGAAGTAGGAGCTAATTTAGTCCCACCAAAAACAGTTCCTAGAACTAAAATCATTCCTAGTTCCTGCGGTGCGAACACGGAAAAATCCAGGTACTTCAGCCAATAGTAACTATGAAAAGGTTCCTCCAGTGAAAGCCCCTTGTGTGTGGTTTCTAAGCAACATAGCAACATTAACATTATTTTTTTATTATAGTAAGTGTGATCACAGGTGTGGGTTATAATCCTTCTCCAGCTTCAAAAATCGTTCAACCAACCATACCACTATCTGTTGTGTAAACAGAGAGTAGCTGCCAGGAGTGACTTTGAACAAGATATGTAAATGAGGCAACTGAATTCTGAAATATCTTACTCCACCCAGACAATTACTCATGATGAAATGTATGAGGCAAGCATCGCAAGAGCTTCAAGAGTTTCACTGCATTGGATTTTATAATGTATGGTGGAAATTAAAATGACAAAATCACCTCTTTTCTGGCTTCCCAGGGCGACCAGATACTGATCCCCCAGAGGAGAGGGCAGGTCAGAGCTGGTGATGACCACTGTGTCTGGACCCATCGAATGCAGCAGGTTCATCACCTGAAATACAAAACAACTATCTCAATTTCCATTTCAGTAGAATAGGAATCTGTGCGATCTGCTGTTTCGCGTGAAGGCAATAAAGTTCCCATGGAAATTTCACTAATTTTCAAGTTGGCCACATGAATTTTCCATGCTGCTTGTTTTGAAAGTGACTTCTGTTTGAGTTATACATCTATGTGAGTTATACACTGCTACACTATTGTTTTGACAATAGAGTGTAACAGTGCCTGCACCTTTTTTTCAGCAGCACTTGTTATGGAAGTTGTTGTTTTTTCATTCATTTTTAGTATAGGGTTTTAAAAAGGTCTTTGTTAAAGAGTTATAAGCCATGTCAGTTAAGAGGTGAATCACAACACTACAAACTTTGATTTGAAGCAAAAAATGTAAAAATCAGACAAAAAGACAAAGGTACAAGACTATGTTTCTTAACGGTTTTATTAACAGCAAAGAACTACAATCCCATGAAGCACTGCGAACAGAATCAAATTAAAAATGATGGAGAAATATAAAACTATTCATTTATGAATGTTGATTATATAACAATATCATTTAAGTTTATGGAACCTGACTGTTGCACTCTATAAAAGTTTTTAAAAATGACTTCTTTGCCTGCAAAATTTCACTAAAATATTGTGTTTACAGTTCAAAAGTTTTAACAGAAGAATTCACTGATTTCATGACTTTTTTTTTTTGTTTGTTTTTAATTCTCCAAAAATTGTCCACATTCACTTTAATTGTAAATGCCTCATCAAAACTTTTTTTTTTTTTTTTGTGGTACTCAATATTATGCCATAAATGCTATACGAGGCCCGGGGGAGATTTGAATATTCAATATCACTTTAGGCAATGTCATTACTGTATACTAGTGGCGACAGCAGATGAAAGAATCCAGTGCAAGTCACATGGCCAATCAGATAAGAGAAGCAGAAATAACTGCTACATAAAGAGAACAGCTGATAGAAACTTACTTCAACTGCATCTTTTTCTGTACTTATGCTTCTACCAGTGAGGAGCCTGTGAGGGGAAAAAATGAAATAAAATATTTGTACATGTGTTATGATGACACACCCATGACTGGTGGGTGAACCACAGGCAAAAAGTATGAAAATAAAACCAACAACAACCACGGGGCTTTTTGCCTTTATTTATAGAATAGCAGAGAACAGATGAACAAATATGGATCGGTGAGTTGGATCAGGACATGGCCTAGGCAGAATCCCTTGACCCATCAACTCCTTTATGTCCTGATCACGTGTACAAATCTCTGACACAACCACAGTTTTCATCTCTTTGGGGTCCCTATTTACATATGGTATGAACATTTGTTTTGGGAGTGCCAATCACAAATGGTCACAGGAGACATATTTGACGCATACTGATTCCATTTGATTAGACCACAGCATCTAGGAGTAAACAGGGCCATTGATTTCTATACACAAACAAATAAACAAGAAATCAGCATAACAGGACACTCACTCTGCTTCAAACTGATTGGGAGTGATTATGTCAGCAGCCGGAACTACTTTGTCCCTGTAGATGGGAAGCAGGTTCTTGGGAACATACTAGAAATGAAACGGAAAACGATCAGCTCTTTGGAAACTTAAACCACATCTGAAGTGATTCACAAAGACACAGATGTTCTGCTAATTAAAGGGTTACATTTTTTACTAGGAAAGTATAATGCAAATATTATAGGGGAATTTTTTGATATGCTCACCAATGCGCCATTATCACCCAGCACCGGATCACACACTTGGCAGGCAGGCAGGGAAAAAAACAGCAAAGATAAGCACAATGAGCATAATACAGTGTAACACATGTCAGTGAGGCCTTACAGGCTTACTGAATGTTTGGAGCACCACTCATATTTCCAGACATTCTGCAGACATAACATGACATTCCCAAACACTGATATCCTGTTTGACTCGCACAGTAAAATCCCTAGCAATCCAGCAGCAGTGAGCTGAGTGAGCTATACTGACCTAACTATATAGCCCAGATACAGCTTTAATGGTAACACTTTACATTAAGGTCTAATTTGTTAAAATTAGTTCAATAATGACAACCATAAGAATAGTTTTAGCATGCTATGTTTATGTATATGACAATGTTAATGTATTTAGTCTTGGTGGACAAGATCTGCTACGCTGCTGCTGTACGGACTTACTACTGCCAACAGATACACAGACATGCTGCTGTGAGCATGTAAGATATGCTGCTGCTGAATAAATACACACATACATAAATACTGTAGCAAATCTAGACAGGTGGAGCTTTTTTATTTTATTTAAATGTTACGCAAGCAATTTCATTGGCTGCAGAATCAACAGAGGCCAATCAGTTTGTGCCACGTAATAAATGACGTGATAGCTAGAAGATTCCATATAAAGGACCTATCAGACTACGCCATCTACAATTTATATTTTTCACAGCATTAATTTTTGTTAAAGGGTTAGTTCACCCAAAAATGAAAATTATGTCATTAATGACTCACCCTCATGTCGTTCCAAACCCGTAAGACCTCCGTTCATCTTCGGAACACAGTTTAAGATATTTTAGATTTAGTCTGAGAGCTTTCTGTCCCTCCATTGAAAGTGTTTGTACGGTATACTGTCCGTGTCCAGAAAGGTAATAAAAACATCATCAAAGTAGTCCATGTGACATCAATGGGTTAGTTAGAAGTTTTTGAAGAATCAAAAATACATTTTGGTCCAAAAATAACAAAAACTACGACTTTATTCAGCATTGTCTTCTCTTCCGGAATCCTTTCCATTGAATTGATTCCATTGAATCCTTTCATCTGTCGGCGTTGGTAATGCACTTTTACGTCGCCGTGGTTGTTTTTGGCGATTAGGACATCCCCAACATTTTGAATCATCGAGAATACATTTTGGTCCAAAAATAACAAAAACTACGACTTTATTCAGCATTGTATTCTCTTCCGGGTCTGTTGTGAATCCATAGCATGGCATCCAGCTTATTGGTGCATTACTGCCCTCTTCTGCTCCGGAGTGTGGTTCACGACTCCGCAGTGACGCTGCTGACGTGTTATCTAGTGCGCCAGAGCTTCATTTAAAGTCTGAGGGAGACACGCTGTATTCAAGCTATTCTACATTGTTTGTATTTTGGTATTGCTATATTTTTTAAAATGGTGCATAAGTGTGCATGTCGCGGATTTCCTAATCGCCAAAAACAACCACGGCGACGTAAAAGTGCATTACCAACGCCGACAGATGAAAGGATTCAATGGAATCAATTCAATGGAATCAATTCAATGGAAAGGATTCCAGAAGAGAATACAATGCTGAATAAAGTCGTAGTTTTTGTTGTTTTTGGACCAAAATGTATTTTTGATGCTTCAACAAATTCTAACTGACCCACTGATGTCACATGGACTACTTTGATGATGTTTTTATTACCTTTCTGGACATGGACAGTATACCATACAAACACTTTCAATGGAGGGACAGAAAGCTCTCGGACTAAATCTAAAATATCTTAAACTGTGTTCCAAAGATGAATGGAGGTCTTACGGGTTTGGAATGACATGAGGGTGAGTCATAATGACATAATTTTCATTTTTGGGTGAACTAACCCTTTAATGTTCATTAATTGTTCAGTGTTTGTTCATGTTAGTTCAGAGTGCATTAACTAATGTTAGATGACTTTTTGATTTTAACAATGTATTAGTAAATGTTAAAATTAACATACTGTAGAAGTATGTGTATACACACACACACATATATATATATATATATATATATATATATATATATATATATATACACACACACACACACACACACCATACACCAGGCTTGGGTTTGCCCTCTTCAGCTCCTTTACAATGTCCACCACCATTTCCAAAAAGGAATCATCCCTAGTGTATCCTGAAGAAGGAAGAAAAAAAAAAAAAAAAATATATATATATATATATATATATGGAACAAACCAATTGAATGTGAACATTACACCCTGCCTAAAATGATTCACAGAGACTAGCTAAAAACAGACAGGATACTTTCTGAGTCATTTAAAAACAGGATGTTGACACAGGGACACATGATGACTAAAACAAGACAAATGTTAAATTGGAAAAAGACTGTTTGGGCTGACAAGTCTTGAAGCGGCATGAACATAGTAGTGGCCCATTTATCCCACTCAGTCATTTAATAAATTAATAAATCAATTGAGAAATAAACAATGAAGCTGCAGCAGACAGATTAAAAATGGAATTGTAACTTCATAATCAAAGACAAAGTTTTCTACATTAACAATATGTTACAATAGGACCAGGCAGGAGACAGAAGATAGGAATAACAGGTTGTTTATTGAACACGCAGAGTATAACGATGCAGACAGGTGAGTAGCAGATGCACTTTGGTGATGTACGAGTGATATGGAGAATGACACAGTCCTTTGTGTTTGCAGAGTGACAATGGAGAATGATACTTGCTGAATGGAGTTGATGACTTCAGACAACACTTCACACCAGATAGGAATCGAGGAGAGGGGCTAGGAAACCCGGAGTACAGGTAAGTAGCAAGAGGGGTCCTTGAGGTAAGCATTCAGGTAAGTCCTTTGATGCAAACGAGACCGGACAATGTGACCGTGTGTGAGTGTGTCTTAAGTAGTGCTGGTGATGAGTGTGCTGATGAGGTGCAGGTGGCGGTGATCAGAACTCAGGAGATGGTGTGCGCTGTGATGATGGGGAGATGACAAGGGAAGTGAGTGCAGGTGTGGAGACAAGAGGATACTGGGAAATGGAGTCCAGGGAACACAGGAACTGTGACATTACTCCCCCCTCCCGGTAGGCGCGACCTCGCGCCGTAGATGGAGACACCGGGAGGGAGGGCGGGCGTCCTGGAGACCTCCTACAGGTGCAGGGGGAGTAGCGGACAGGAGTGGAGGTCTCCAGGGCGGATCCATGAGCCATGGCGGGTCGGGTGCCGCGGGCGGCCATGGCGGGTCGGGTGCCGCGGGCGGCCATGGCGGGTCGGGTGCCGCGGGCGGCCATGGCGGGTCGGGTGCCGCGGGCGGCCATGGCGGGTCGGGTGCCGCGGGCGGCCATGGCGGGTCGGGTGCCGCGGGCGGCCATGGCGGGTCGGGTGCCGCGGGCGGCCATGGCGGGTCGGGTGCCGCGGGCGGCCATGGCGGGTCGGGTGCCGCGGGCGGCCATGGCGGGTCGGGTGCCGCGGGCGGCCATGGAGGGTCGGGTGCCGCGGGCGGCCATGGAGGGTCGGGTGCCGCGGGCGGCCATGGAGGGTCGGGTGCCGCGGGCGGCCATGGAGGGACGGGTGCCGCGGGCGGCCATGGAGGGTCGGGTGCCGCGGGCGGCCATGGAGGGTCGGGTGCCGCGGGCGGCCATGGAGGGTCGGGTGCCGCGGGCGGCCATGGCAAAGCCCCACCCACATGTGCGTCCCCCCCTTGTCCCCACCCACGGGTACTTGGCCCCCCCAAAAAAATACTTGGGGAGGTTTAGGATAATTAAGAGGAGTCCCAGAAATATCGTGGATTTGTGGGTGGAGGAGCATGGAGCTGGCTTGGCGGCGCATGGAGCGGCTGATGCGGATGCGGCGCGTGGAAAGGCTGGCTCGGCGCAGGAGCGTGGAAAGGCTCGCCGGCGGAGGCTGGAGCAGAGGGCTCGGCGGCGGAGGCTGGAGATGCTGGCTCGGCGGCGGAGGCTGGAGATGCGGGCTCGGCGGCGGCGGCTGGAGCGGCTGGCTCAGCGATGACTGGAGCGGGCTCAATGAAGACCGGAGCGGGCTCAACGAAGACTGGAGCGGGCTCAACGCGGTCAGGAGCAAATGCAGGCTTCT
Source organism: Megalobrama amblycephala (assembly GCF_018812025.1). Classification (NCBI taxonomy): domain Eukaryota; kingdom Metazoa; phylum Chordata; class Actinopteri; order Cypriniformes; family Xenocyprididae; genus Megalobrama; species Megalobrama amblycephala. The sequence continues at coordinate 15,552,324 of NC_063049.1, forward strand.
TTGGCTGTCTAGACTTCCTCCTCTTGGGTTGCTTACGTTGAGGGTTAGGTTGAACCTCTGGTGTACACCCACTGGAGCGATAGGTGGAGGAAGTTGGTGGCTGGTGAGTTGGCCCGGCCACCATTTTTCCTGAGGGAGCTGGACGAGGAAAATACGACTGTCTGTGAACCTCTTCGATTTCAAATTTGGAACCATTAAGGAATAGGACCAGATCAATAGATTCGACAAGGGAGTAGAGGCATTCAGGTTCACAGAAGCGAATCGTACTCTCGTCCAGACCCCTCAGGAAACAGGAGTTTAAAACAGCATCGGACCAGCTCACCTGAGAAGACAGCTCAGCAAATTCCTCGACATATTTCTCCAGTGGGCGGCCATCCTGCCTGGCCATCCAGAGCCTATCTTCCACAGAGGATTTTGGTTGCCGTTCACGATTCTCGGGGGGAACGGGAAGTAGGAAAATACCCATACTTGTGTTCCGCTGTTTTTGGTCCAGTCTTCTGTTACAATAGGACCAGGCAGGAGACAGAAGATAGGAATAACAGGTTGTTTATTAAACACAAGCAGAGTATAACGATGCAGACAGGTGAGTAGCAGATGCACTTTGGTGATGTACGAGTGATATGGAGAATGACACAGTCCTTTGTGTTTGCAGAGTGACAATGGAGAATGATACTTGCTAAATGGAGTTGATGACTTCAGACAACACTTCACGCCAGATAGGAATCGAGGAGAGGGGCTAGGAAACCCGGAGTACAGGTAAGTAGCAAGAGGGGTCCTTGAGGTAAGCATTCAGGTAAGTCCTTTGATGCAAACGAGACCGGACAATGTGACTGTGTGTGAGTGTGTCTTAAGTAGTGCTGGTGATGAGTGTGCTGATGAGGTGCAGGTGGCGGTGATCAGAACTCAGGAGATGGTGTGCGCTGTGATGATGGGGAGATGACAAGGGAAGTGAGTGCAGGTGTGGAGACAAGAGGATACTGGGAAATGGAGTCCGGGGAACACGGGAACTGTGACACAATAAGATTGAACAGTATATAGTATTCATTTATCAAATGTAATCCAATTTTTGTACGTTATTTATTTCTGTGCTCTTTGTTTGCTGAATGTGGAAGATTCAATCAAATCAATCAGTTGCAGCCCTTAACACAAAGTATCCTGTCCGTTTTTGGCCCAACAGAAACGCTCTCTCCCTATTAATTATATAAGGCAGGGTTGGCAAAAACATGGCTTTAAAGTGTGGGGTTTTGACGAATAATCATGTCTAAATGTAATCATCATACTGAATAACATGACTTTTAATGATTTTGGACATACATAATCCTATTTAAACCAATCTGCTTGTCCTGTGTGTCTGACAGTAATTGAATAATGTGCATCCGAAATTAAATAACAGCAGACGCAACAGGAAGAAAAGACCTGTACCTGTGAGCACATAGTCGTAATGGTTCACGTTGTTGAGCTTGATCCCCTCGTACAGGACTTGCAGTTCATCTGCAGTCATCACTTGACCTTTCCAGTGCTCATATCCTGGTAAGAGAAATATATATTTTATAAAAAAATATATGAATGATGCCTCTATGAATCCGATTGGTTGACCAACGTTTTAAGGTGTGCAATTATTTTCAGGGAAATGCACAGCTAAAGTAGTTCTAGGCAGGTTTTGACCGCATTGCAGTTCCATATCACTTCGTCAAATTATTTCAGTTGTTTCAATAGTCCTACAGCTTACAACCATAAAAGAAACAAAACCCACAACGACACTGACCAAGAAAATAAATGTAGTAAACAATAGGATTAAAACAACAAATTATTGTCATGGTTTTTGCCACAAAATATGTTTTATTGTGTCCTGAAAGCTCATACTCTCTCCCGCGCTCTCTCTCTCTCTTTCTCTTTCAAATGTACACACGTACTGTATAGTACAGACACACACTCACACAGAAAGGTTTTGTCAGTGCTGCTCTGATGAATTAATCAGTCAAAGAGTTTAGCAACTTAAAAGATACATGACTCACCAGCGAGGTAATAACTGTGTGGTTCTTGTGGTGGATAAACTTATAGTTTCGCTATTAGTAGAGACACTGCTGCTGTGAGAGACCCACAGACTCAGGTAGGCTAATTTGCTTTCTCTCGCTCTCTCTCTCTCTCTCTATGTGCATTAATAACTGTATCAACGGTATTATTCTGCTATCAAGGCTCAAGCCTCCGTTACTAGTTCTGAAATTACGTTTTGGAATTACCAACGGACGCTTGGGATGAGATGCGTAAGAAATTAGTCCCACACACAAGAGTGTTTTAAGGACAAAAACCTGACAAATGTCTTGAAATACAACATCGGAACAGTGTCTTAAGGTGTGGTAACCGTAGTATAAGCGAAATAATTGACCTTTGCGGAATAATTGATCGCATTGTGGCCGCATTACCACCTTGGCTGTGCATTATTTTCTAAAGGCAGGAACAAACCAAGCCGACGCTGACGAACTAGTGGCGACGAAAGAAGACTACAGGGTTGGTTCACGTTGGCAGTGTCTGTGTCCAAAGTTGCCCTGACCCACCAAACTGACGCTAGACAGCCGACGGCCAAGTTGCACGTCCGTTTTGCGCCTGCATTAGATGAAATGCCTTTCCGAACCAGCAGGTGGCAGTATCTGAACAGCCAATCAGAACGATCAGATGGCCCGACGGACCGATTCAACATTTCAAATCGGCCGAAAAAAAGCCGTTGAGGACCAACTTCAGCCGACGGTGCGGAACACACTGAGAAAACTTGTTGGTTGACGAACAAAAACTGCCCGACAGCCAACCGTCGGCTTGGTGTGTTCCTGCCTTAAGAATTCAATGGCCCGTCGTTAGTTATTCCTTACATATATAACTGAAATTTTTCAACTTTTCTCCTATAAGAAAAATTATTGGATAACTAAACAAAAAAAATGTAATAAGATCGGGTGTTTGAACTGAGATTGCGATCTTTTAATGATTAATCATGTAACACTATCATCTAATAATTAATGTAATTACGTCATGGCATGTATGCGACAATAGTTACAGTTAAAGGGTGTTGTCGGCCATGATGCCTATTCATAATACAGTACATTATATTAGTCTTATAACAGTTACTACATATTAAAAATATCAAGGACATTTAAAATGAAATGTTATCCTTTAAGAACATAATTCCATTTTAGCTGCCTATCTCAGTTTAATTTTCCAAGTTTGATCATCCATATTTTGCCTTTAACTAAAAATAAATGCTGATGAAACCATGCGAGATATATATATATATATATATATATATATATATATATATATATATATATATATATATATATATATTATATATATATATATATATATATATATATATATATATATATATATATTAGGGTTGTAACGGTACACGTATTTGTACCGAACCGTTTCGGTACAGGGCTTTC